>NC_084980.1:21425329-21725329 GCF_963691925.1 Scomber scombrus
TTACAGAAACATGATCCCTTTAAATCTGGTGGAAGCTTGCTTCAGAAAGGTAAGATCTACCATGGTTATGATTTTTTCTTTTTCTTTACACTAACTGTTTCATGCTCGCCAACTATTTATTGGTCTTCTGCATTTCATTCGGGCTTGTCCTTGGCAGTATGGAGAATGAGGGAAAAACCTCTGAGGGACTTTTTAGACTGCCAGAATAAGGCCACCATGCAACTGGTTAACAGTCATCTGGTAAGAATGGGAAACTACTGTAATTACTATTTTAACTCTGAGTCAATACTGTCTTTAATCCACCAGTCCATCAGCTACTGTGTGCATATAGTCTACATTTTGTATATAATGGCTGTACATTTTTTGTTATCACTGTTATTAGTAAGGGATGAGGGAATATTAGTAGCCATGTAATGAAAGTGCAAATCAAAGGCTGCACTCTCCATTTTTTGTGATAAGGTTTTGGATAAACTATGAAAAATATATTATCCAAGTGTTTGTTATACATGAGGTATCCAACATGGGGGCAGCTAAAGCTCAGTTGCTTGAGATTTATCGCAAAGGTGAGCATCTATGTGCACTACGCATTAATCACTCACTCTGTGAAATCTTGTGAGAGCATTTTACAGTCAAATATGATGATTTCCCCTGTTCTGTCTCACATCTATACCGCAGGTATTCTTCAGTGGGAATCCTGTTTTTACTGGCAGGACAGATTTTGAAGATGAGAGACCCTTATGAGACAGGTCACGGAGTTGCAATGTATACTCTGACTGTGATCACAGGCCTGTTAATCCACAGCTTCTTCACTCTTCCCCTCATCTATTTTGTCATCAGGTAAGAATCCCTTCAGGTTTGTGGTTGGTCTGCTCAAGGCTCTCACCACCGCCTTTGGGACTTCATTCAGGTGAGCCAATGTCTTAATATTAAACATAATACATTGCAAACATATTCAGAATCTCAGAGTGTCATTGTCCTTTAAATACCTTATGGGTTTTTTCACAGCTCTGCAACCCTTCCTGTAACTTTCCACTGTATTGAGGAGAATCACAGCATGGACAAACAACTGACACGCTTCATGCTGCCAATCGGGACCACAATGAACATGGATGGTGCAGCACTCTATGATGCTGTAACTGCTTTTTCATAGCGCAGGTTAATAATATAGAGTTTAACCTAGGTCAAATCATTGTCCTCAGGTACGATTAAATGAATACCAATTTTATCTGTAAAAGTAAAAAAATGTAAAAGTTCTGTTTGTTTTCGTAAACCTTAATCTTTGTTATATTTGCATGTAATCTTAAACTTGTTTGGTTTCTATGTGCTTTAGGGAAAATACATTGTCGTGTCTAAGTTCAAGAAGTTGTTAGGGCCCATTGTGAAGTACAGTGATGATCACACACTATTTTTAAAAACACACAGAAAGGCCTCCAACCACTTTTTTGTGCTTCTTCATGAGTCACTGAGGACTTAACAGAAGAAGACTGCCATTACATAGAACCAGTTCCCATAGGTTTGACTGGTCTCCTTCTCATTGGTTGGACTTGGACATGCAGATTTTCAGTGTGTGAAATCACAAACATGATTGGTCAACTATTAATGGCCTATAATTAGTATTGCAGCATTAGATAACCATCGCAATCTCTTTTGTTTAGTTTGATTGTCACAGGTGCAAGTACTGGTTCGGCAGGCATCCCACAGACTGGCATGGTATCCATGGTGATTGTGTTGGCATCAGCTGGACTGTCCACTCAAGACATATCACTGCTCATGATGGTTGATTGGATTCTATAAGTGCCTGCATGTGTGCTTTTGTACTTCTTTCTTTCTAAGGAAAAATATAGAGTGAGTATATATTTTAGCCACATTAGCAGCGTAGTTGATTTAATTTATAACGTAGTTAACATCCTCAAAGAACATGTACATGTTAACAGCATCCTAAACTTTTATTATTGTGCTCAAGTCAAATCAACTTGTTGACAGGTATCATTTGAGGACTGCCACCAATGTGCTGGGTGACTGTATTGGTGTGGGTGTGGTGCAACACCTGTCCAAACATGACTTACAGAGCTGTGGTCCTGCTTGGTGTAAGAAAGCTTAGTTCCAATGAGATTTGACCATATGTCATTGTCTTAGACTTGTTTGTTTCTGTATTTACAAATTCTAACAAAAGATCAGGTAGTGTGTTGTCAGGATGAGTGACAAATGCTTGGTCGGAGGTATGATCTAAGGATCAGGTAGGCAGGGCCAAAAGTTGTGACGCTGTATGGGTATGTTAGATATAAAAAGTTTAATGTAAAAGTTTGACATAATTAATAGGCTATAGTCCTTCAGCATTTTGGAAAAAGATATATATTATTTTACATTTTATTGAATAATTTAATAGTCAGATTATACTGTTTTGTTGTTTGTTTTTAAATTTGTTTTTGTTCCGATAATGCAAAATGGCTTCATGGCATGAAAAATTATTTCATACTAAAGGCACATCATAGTCTTTGGTAGATTGTAATAGATAGATATTTTCCTTAAGCCGTAGGTTTGGTAAATGTTTTTATTTCTGTTATTACTGTAACTCAGTTGTTATTTATCAACTACTATCATTTCTCTTATTTAATTCATTAATGTTGAAGTTACTATGCCAAATATAGTAAAATATATCAGGCTTTACATGAGGGTAATCAAGAGTTTAGTCCAACCCTATATTTTAAATGAAAACTCTGGCTCTGCAGATGCATCTTTCATGGTGAGCACTCTACCACCATCTGGTGGGAGGAACGACAACATGCAATAATATCTATATATCTCAGTGACCCAATTAGTCATTGGTTATGCATGTGAATACATATAGAAGTGTTGAATATTTTATGGTACTGCAGATGTAAACACAATGTTTGCCTGTAACTGAAACATGATCATGTTTTATATTTTCTCTGGAAAAAAACACCACAGTAAGGTACAGAAAGAGAGATGGCACTGAAATATAATTTCACCTTATTGGCTATTTAAAGGGACTCAAACATTTTCAGAAAAAATTAGGCCAAAATTAAAATCTAGGCAAGCTTTTCATGGAAATAAAACCTTTAATTAAAAAAACAACAACAACAACTTTACCTGTTTATTATAATGACAAAGTAATACAATATGTGTGTGTTCTTAATCACCTAAAGTTAAACACTTAATAGTCAGGGTGTGTAGTGTTCAAAAATGTGGAAAAACAAATTCCTTCACCCACAAGTCTGGGCATATTGAGGTATGACAGTGTTGTGCAAAGTAGCGTTATTAATAGAAAACTGTAAACACACCCGAAATGCAGTCAGTAGCAGTAGAATAGGAAACTGTGGCCGCTCCCACTGGGTGATGAGTGCAATGCCAGAGAGATACCACTCTGTGTTCACTGACATCGCCCAGAGCTCAGTGCAGCTGTGAGGAGAGAGCAAGAGAGAGGGAGGGAGGGGAGGAAAGGGGTTTAAGCATCACAGCCAACGAACAAGAAAAAGGAGGGGAATTCATGTGGAGGAGGGGTTTAATTAAGAGTGAGAGAGCTTAAAAAGGATGGTGAGAGAAAGCAAGTAAGAGAGAGTGATTCTGAGTGGGTGTGTGTGTGAGAAAGAGAGAGAGAGAGAGAGATGCTGTTGCCAGGGAACAGCGGTGAATTAGAAACGTCCATCTTTTCAAGCTCGCAGGAGGATAAAAACATGTTCAACCATGGATGCAAAATGGACTGAACGTGGCAAGAAGGAAAACAGTTGATCCTGACTCTGGGCGCTCCGCTCAGCCAAAGAAAATCAAAGAGAAGGAAGGCAGGTTTGATTACATAACTATCACAACACAGCTCCAGTACGGGTGACATCATCACAGCAGGATTAAAGGCTGGGGTGGGGGCATTAGTGTTGCTGGAGGGAGGAGGAGGGTAGAGGGGGATTCAGCAGAGACAAGCAGAGGTGAATGGGAGGAAAAGGGAGAGAGAGCGAGAGAGAGTGATCATCATGAGACAAACTGAGAGCACAGGCTGAGGATTATCCTTTGTCCAAAAAGCAGCATGGGATCTGACAGAGGAGACTGAAAAGATGAGAGCAGGATGGTGTTTGCTGTGTGATGACCCTGACTCTCCTAACTGTTCCTCTTTTTTACAGGAGGACAAGATTTCTCTCTCAGTCTCCATCAGAAGCATCAGCAGACAGCAAGAGTTGTCCAGCAGCTCCTATCCTGAGCACACGAGCGTCCCACCTGCAGATGTAAACAGTAATGAGACTCACTCTGCTGAAGCAGCTTTAAAGAGGAAGCGGGGAGAGAAGAGCGTCTGAGAGCAAAACAGAGACGCTTTCCAAGACGGTGAAGAGGAAATCTTCTTAATTACTCTATGTGAGTACCCTGCTTTTACATGACCCATATTTTTTCCTGATTACAGCTTGATAAAGTGCACAGAATGTGATTCACAAAGAGCACACACTCAATCAATGCTCCTTTTCATTCTGCTCCTATTTGTGGTTCAAATTACTGAGACAGTGTCTGTTTCCATTTGTCAGATAAGGAAAGGGCGGCAGTCGTGTCTGAATAGCTTCTCACACACTGATTAGCCCTGGAAACCTACTGTATGAGGAATTCAACTGTACAATCATACTATTCTCTGCCAAATGTATTTATTTATTCATTTATATTTGTTATTCCATCCCAGCTATTTATGTATTTCTTCTTCTGCTCTTCCAACTTATTCAAAGTGGATGGGGACCTTTAATCAAAATCTGATGACACCTGAAATACACAGCACCAATGAAGCATATTGCGGTTTTGAGTCAATGGATAACACCGAAAGATGTTTTTTGATCTTATTTAGTCATAATTATTTGATGTCATAAAGATTTCCAGCCAAGTTTTCAGAGGCTTTAAAGGCTTTTTGTATTACTGTCCTCTTGCCATAGATTGCAATCAGACAAGTTGAGGAAGGCTCCACTCATGATTTCTCTGGTGCCTTTTATCATCAGTCAGCTCTATCGATGCTTATCTACAATCTGCAAATCATGTAAATGATTTAATAGGGCAGAGGAGTATTAGCAAAAACATTTCGCTTAAATGTCATTCATGTTAGAAGAAAAGTACAGTTTTTTTTATTATTAAAGCATTATTCAGCAGTTGCATACATTTAATTTCCATCTGTGAGACAGACTAATAGGTGTTGGTTTTGGTAGACTGAGCACAGTCAATAACTCTGGAGATAGTGTTTGGAAAATAAATGCTGCCCTGCCATCTGGACTCAAATCCCTACCAAGCACGTGCTGCTGCAACATTACTTTGTGTCCATCAATCAGCAGCTGACTGTATGAGCAGTTTAGCCGGAACGAGAGACATCTGCACATATAACAATCCACATGCACTGAGTTGCTGTTTCCGTGTGAATTTCCCTCTTTTTTTCTCAGCTTGTCACACTCCTTCTTTCGTTCTTGATTTAGCAGGGAAAATGACCAATCCGTTTCAGGAGGCTTTTTTTATGTGAGTGTGACAACAAAGGAAGGCTACTTGAAGTGTAATTTACCCTGAAGGATCTCTATTAATCAAAAACAACTTTTAAGGAATTCCCTATCAAATCCCACATCCCATAGCCACGATATCCTCACGGGACTGATAAACAGCTCCACCATTTAGAATCCAATCACAACACAGCAGCACAAGCAACATGTAGCCTGAAGGCCTTTTAACCCACTTTTTTCCCCTCCATGCAGGCTCTGATTTTATCTCACTGTAGTTCATCAGTGCCATGCCAGTGGACAAATGGACGTCTGCTGCAGCATGATCAATGTCTGGGACAGTGATGTAGAAAGGACAGTCCCCCTCCACCCACCCACCCCCCTCCATACACATTTTTGACACGTGGCTCATACATGATGTCCACTCCATGCATGACTGATTCTTGTTTGACAGGCTGCAACAATTGACCAAAAGAGGAGACAATGTGTATGTAAAGCTTGATGTCACATACCAAGGAAAGGACAGTTCATTTCTGTCATTTCTCATTTGGTTATGTAAAATATGGAGATATTATTTGCTTGTATCACCCTCCGGGGATTGTATGAGCAATGTGTTGTTTTATTTTTGTCTCCTCACCCAGAGATGCAGAGGAAGAAAACCACACACAAGACCTAGTTTTGCCAACTTTGTATTTACACTGACTTGATTGTACAGTATTTATTAATGCCAAAATTGCATATGAGCTGTAAAAATGGGAAGCGTTGTCATTTTTTGGCTGGCTTTTTGGTATTTATCATGTTAGATAGAAGGATAAAAGTTGACTTTTCTTTGGATTCTTCATATGATCATTTCTGCTCTCCAGAATACTTCAATACTCCAGAATCAATTTGTTTAAACTAATATGTAGATGAGTCAGACATTACTCGGCCTATGAAAACAGCTGCACATATCTTCTAACAGTGTTCATAGCATGGTATCCTCCTGACTGATGCCATTTTCCCTGTTTGTCAACCATAGTGAGCTGAATCCCGTCCTCCCCGGCTGAGGATGGGTACAGCAGAAGCAACTTTACGCATGGATAGCATGGAAGTCAAGGACGAGTGGCAGGATGAGGATTTCCCCAGGTATTCCTACATGCGTATGAAAGCGAGAGTGTCTGTCGATGTGCAGTTTGTCTATTCGTTTATAGCCCTGGCAATGATGGAAAGTCACGCGCGTTGAAAGCTGAACGGCAGCAGGTGTGTTCTTTCCGTGATGTAGCCGTTACGTGATGCGTGATGAGGCTGGATCATGTCAGTGAGCAAACTAACAGCTTGCACAAAGAAAAAAAGACAGAAGGTAACACACATGGTAGTGACTCGCAATTAAAAATAGTTGGCCTCCCACACTCTTTAACTGGCAAGAAGCATTTCTAAAGCACTGGAAATGTGCTTGTAAAAATGAGGAAATTCCAGGATATCATCTCTCCTTTAATTTAGTTTATTTATTTATCTCACACGTGTTAAAATAACAAAATGAAATATGAAGTAGGCAGAAAAACATAACAAAATAGAAATGACAGCAAACTGTAGATAAACAACAAAATAATAACCATTCAATGTTTGAGAATGGTGTATGGGTCGATGAAGTAAGGAACTTTTAAAGTCCTACTCCCTTTTTTTAACATCTCCTGCAAGTCATCTTAGTACTAACACAATATGGTAATATAACAATGGTATCCTGTTTGCAGTTGATGAAAAGTCATACAGGGTAATTACATTATTGTGCCTTTTAATATGCAGTTCAGAATCATTAGTATGAGTCATCTCTATCTCTGACTAGCTAACAAGGCCAGAAATATCTAAAAAAACAAACATCAAATGTGGTGAAATTATGTAAAATTCAGACAGGAAATAAGACAAAATTTCATGTCAAATTTTTCTCGTGTCTCACCATGATTTCAACCGAGTATGAGTGTCGTTTCTTAAGGCTGTTTCTTTATGTAAGATGATGAACATACCTGAAAGCACTTTTTAACCAAGAGAATATTCAACATTGCTTCTCCACCACAAATAGTTTTTCTTTTCCCCCCTGTTTAATCTGCTTTTGAATATCTGTTGAGGCTGTCTTTAACCTGCCTCTACAAAGCTACTGACAACATAATAACAGTAATTATCTCAGCAGCTCCATCAGCGAGCCCATACTTGTGGTGTTTTAGGGTGTGTTTGTCTATGCATGCATGTCTGCCTTAATGTCTGTGACTTTCTTTCTTTCTGTGTGTGTGTGTGTGTGTGTGTGTGTGTGTGTGTGTGTGTGTGTGTGTGTGTGTGTGTGTGTGTGTGTGTGTGTGTGTGTGTGTGTGTGTGTCTGTCTGTTTGAGTGCAATCTACTATAATCTTGCCCTCCTATCCCCCAGCACTCAGCATTCAGTTGTCTTATTATAATGTCAGATGGGAGCTGAGAATTACTGGTAGTGCTTCTCAAACAACACATATTGTTTTCATGGACAAACTGTGGTTAAATCACAATAGAGCTTCAAAAACAAAAAGCTAAGAGAGAGGAACCACTTGTCATACAATACTTTATTGTTGATTTTTAAATGTTTCTATTATAGTAATTTATTTTGAATCTTCATATTAATAAGACCAACTATAATTCCAGAGGTCAGTCCATTTCTATTTTTTACTGTTTCTATTGTCATTGTATTTATGCCTAAATGTATTTATCTTCAGGCCACTACCAGAAGATGGAGATGTCGATTCTTCATGTGGCCTCACCGACATAAGAACCAGTATGTGAAATAAATAAACAGCATTGAATTTTTTTTTATTTTATTTTTTTTACTGTATATGCTGTTTTTAAACTTTCCTGACTTGATTTTCTTAGATCCCCCCACCTCTCTGAATGTGGGAGAGTCCCAGTGTAAACGCCGTACACTGATCGCCCCCGACATGAACCTGTCACTGGATCAGAGCGAGGGGTCAGTGCTCTCTGATGACTTCATGGAAACGCCCGACGACCTGGACATCAATGTGGATGACATCGAGACTCCTGATGAGACCGACTCGCTGGAGTTCATCAACAATGGCAACGAGCTGGAGTGGGAAGGTCAGACGGAGGTCCCATAATGATGATCATTTTAGAAACAAAGGCAAAGGATTCATGTTAGAAGCAAATCATATTACCTGTCTTTGATTTGCGCCCTGCCTCAGACCTCACGTCATCTTTCTTTGGCCTTAATTATTGCTTTTCACTTCTCCAAATGAAAAGAAACAGCGAATGGTCTCAGAAGTGCATGGCCAAAAAGCATAGACTGCTTTCTTATTTCACCAACGTTTGCTCCATTTAGCGTCTTTACTTGAGGACTAATTTGGTCTTTTCTCTTTGTTTCCATCATTGATCCAGTACAACAGTACCACTGACAACACTCATAATCCACCATAGAGTTGAATAAATACCTGTCTCACACAGTCTCAACAAAAACATACATTAAAGTGTCTTTTCAAATCTGACAAAAAATTATGTGAAGCGGAATTTTCACAGCTTTTTATTTTCACAGTGTTTCCACATTATGTAGTAAGTTAGATTTTTATTGGTTAAGACTAAAACATGTAGAAAATGTCTCAAGCTATGAGTCATGTTGAAGTTTGAAAGCGGATAGGTATGAAAATATTCAACCCCCTGCCCCTGATCCATCTCTTGTTGAACATATGATATCATATCATAAATGTTAGACAAGCAAAGAGGAGGATTACACGGTCTAACCAACAACTTTTTCACACCTTGCTTGCAGATGACACTCCTGTTGCCAGCGCTAAACGTCTTCCAGGTGAAAGTGATGAAGAGAGAGACTCATCCGGTCGTCTCTGGCGAACAGTGATCATCGGTGACCAGGAGCAACGGATCGACATGCAGGTCATCAGGCCGTACCTGAGGGTGGTTACACATGGAGGTAAGTCCAGGTCACAAATGTATATATGGGCATTTATAAATATGCAAGAGGCTGTATGTGCTTGCATGCAAATAAGTATGTTAAGCTGTTTGAAAGATAAACACTGTCAGGCTACAAGGTTTTTCCCCCCAGAAATTAAATATATTGTCAGGGTGGAAATGCCTCTGAAGCAGTATCAAGGGACATTAAGAGTCATAAAAGCAAAGATGCAGAGCAAAGCAAACTATTTATATGGCTCACTTTACACACAAGGGAAACTCATGTGCTTCATATTAAAAATACATGCTTAATGTTTGCTTAATGGGATTAAAACCCAACTACTGATTCTAAATAAGTACATACAGCTAATTCAATTACCAGAATGTAATAGTTGTTGAAATAAGGCAACAGAAAATAGAAAAAGCTTTACGGCTGCTTTGATATCATAAGTGAGCAATTAAGTGAGCTAAAGTAATTTTTAGAGTTATTTTGTAGACTTCCATAGTTTTTCAGACTATGATAGAGCTGATATCAATATTGATTTTTAGTAAAATGCCTCTGCTTGTATCACTGTTAAAATGCCATTGCCATCATGCTGAATGTGTCTCTCTCCTCTCTCAGGTTATTATGGTGAAGGTCTAAATGCCATCATCGTGTTTGCAGCCTGTTACCTTCCTGACAGCAGCTGTGAGGACTACACATACATCATGGAGAATCTCTTCCTGTAAGAAACTCTCTCAGAGTTAGCAAGCTTTATCATTAATCTTTTTATAAAATTTTTCTTTGTTCTGTTTTTACTGCATTAAAGAATAATTGATTAAAAGACATGACTGGAGATGATTTGTCTATGAAATGCGCATGTCAAATCATGTTTGAAATGATATGCTGGAAATTAAAGATGACTCAGTTTAACAGCGCCGTTTTGGCTTCAAAAAGTTTCCTTTTACAAGCATATCTAAACTGGATCCGCTCCAAATCACAATTTGAAAGCAGGAATTCTGTGTAATTGATATTTCTAATATGCTGCTGTATCGTCTGAAGATCTGAGTGTGTTTGTTCTGTCACCAGGTACGTTGTGAGCAGCCTTGAGCTGCTGGTGGCAGAAGATTACATGATTGTTTACCTAAATGGAGCAACTCCTCGCAGGAAGATGCCCGGCATCGGCTGGCTGAAGAGATGCTACCAGATGATTGACAGGAAGTAAGAAAGAAAAAAACACTGTGATTGGGCTAACATGATGAAATTGTTGATGAGGATGATGATAAAAAAGTAGTGATGTTAAAAATGGTGATGAGAAATATGAAAACATCTCAAACAATTCTGATCTGAATGTCTACTGCAGACTGAGGAAGAATCTCAAGTGTCTCATCATTGCTCACCCAACATGGTTCATCCGGACAGTCCTCGCCATCTCGAGACCCTTTATCAGGTGAGGATATGTTAATGATCCATCAGTCTATCCCTGTCTCAGCATATCTAAGAAACAGAGAGAAGATAGAAAATGACTACATCATGTCGTAAAAAGCCTGTGGTGTATTTATTCAGACCATGACAAAATTTAAAATATATTAAAATATCATAATTCGTCATGTCCTGGTGGCCAAGAGGTTAAAGCGCAGACCATGCAATTACAGTGTCCGTGGTTTGAATCTTGCATAAAGCTTTGTAGTTTGTCAACCCCCTTCTCTCTCTCTGTCGTCAAAACACAGAAAAATAATTTAGAAAAGAAAAACTATAGTCGTTCCTAAATCATTTAACTCAGTTGTAATGTGCTGGCATCTGTCTCAAGTGTCTTCACTGCTTGAGTCTCCTTCAAATGTCAGTGACTGTACCTTTGCTGATTAAAGAATACAGGACCTCGACCTCTTCATTAACTAACACTGTTTTTAGTTTTTATTTGTATTTATTTGTGTTTCTTTTTAGTTTTTATTTCGTTTTGAAACATTTGTTGTCCTCTGTAGTGTGAAGTTCATGGATAAGATCCGTTACATTCACACCCTGGAGGAACTCAGCCAGATCATCCCCATGGAGCACGTGCAGATCCCTGAGTGTGTGCTGCAGTAAGTAATCTCAGCCACCAAGGGTCACTACTGAGACACTACATGTGTCTGTGGCAACTAAAGTAATGTGTTGCATGCATACGGTAATCATGTAAGAATGCTTACAGTACTGCATTCAAACCAAACCTGAGTCAAACTCTCTTTGTGGATCATTAATTAATATTAAGTACTGTAAATTGCTTGCATGTATTTAATTGTATAGTTGCTGCTACTTATTTTAATGAACTTAGCTGAAACAATAGATGGTCAAAATAGTGTGCAGTATAATAGCAGTCACAAAACCTACTCTAAATCAGCATTCACTCTGTCAGCTTGCTGTCTTTTATGGCAAACACCGGGTATCGAAAATACAATGACAGTTAAGTCCTCTACAGCATACAGTATACCAGAATGTCTAAAAACTCATCATTTTAAAAAACTGTAGGTGGCTGTACCTTTAAATTCATGAGTGAGTCTCATAACCAGAACACTGCAGTGAATGCTTAAACAGTCAATAGTGTACAGAAATGTATTATCATTTTCTTTATACATCTGTTGAGAAGTATATGTTTATGTAATGACACATCAGTCAGAATTTTCTATTCTACTTTTTTTTTCCTAAGGTATGATGACGAGAAGCAAAGAACACAAAGGGAAAGGTGAGCAACAGATTTTAATGTGATTTCACGTTAAAAGGATTTAGAGTTCATGCTCTTGATGTAGTATTTATATCCATCTGTCTGACTTACAGGCTTGAGCAAGAGCATCAGCAGACCAACCCAACGCAGCCCAAAGAAAGGTGACCCCATATTTTGCAGTACATACAGTCCAATGCCATTTTTGAATGAATTAAATATTGTTGCTGCTACAGAACTATAATACTACAACATGAAAAGTGTTAAGATGTATTTGTTATTTAATTTAATCCATTAAGAGACTGAAATAAGGCAGCTTCCATCTTTAGTGTCAAGAAAATGTTATGTAAGACTTCTGCAGCCACTTGAATTTATTATGGCTCAACCTAACATGAGTTAGACAGATATTAATAATAATTTAATCTGTCACTTTCAGGCCAAAGTCAGTGATAGCAGAGGTGGGCAGTGACATCTGACATTAAGGTAAGGGTTCTCGTTGACTTAATTGCCCCTCCATCAGCTTTGCAGGCTGGTTTGTAATGTCAGCCCACTGTAACTAATCTCTGACATAAATGGAAATGTTCTCTTCTGCGCATACACACATGCTTATGTTTGCAAAAGGGACACGATACAGTAAATCACTGAAATGCTGGGCGATGTCCTGTCTGGAGTATTGGATCACCAACCAAAGGTCCACAGGGTCACCTCACACTCACCACTCCAAGATCCAGTTTACAGTATAACATCAAGTCAAACCAGACGATGGGATGACTTGGATTTTAAAAAAATGAAATCACATCTGCAAAAGAAAACTGAAGCAGACCACTGTTTCTTTAATTCAATAAATATATACTCAATAATCATTTCATTTTCAAGAAGATGTACATCATATCAAAACATTGGCCATTGCACCTAAATAAAAAGACTTAAAGACACAACTTTTTGATTGCAGGTCTTTGATCCCTCTCCAAGTGTCCAAAGCTAAAGGATAAAGTACAAAACATATTGCTGAATAAGTACTGCAAAATGTTTTGACAACAGAACTCATCAAGGCAAGGCAAGGCAAGGCAGCTTTATTTATATAGCGCATTTCATACACAATGGCAACTCAATGTGCTTTACATAAAACTAACATTTTAACAGTAAGAATTGGAAATAAAAAAACATAAAAAAATGCGATTTGAGAAATAAAAATAAAACCCAATAATACTAAACACATGGAAACATTAAAGTCAAGTGCAGCTTATTTCTTCTTTTGCCAAGTAATGCTTTAACTCAGACTACAAGAGAGTCAAAGAAATGCTAGCTGTACCTCAAACATAGTATTCCCTCAGAACATCATGTTACATAAGACACAGCTGCTCATCTCTTTAAGCCTGCCTGTTCACAACTAATCACTTCTATTTTAAATGGCTTGTACAACCAAGGTCTGGCAAATTGATCCACGCCACGCACTATGTGTTAAAATCAAGGGAAATACCCGCCGCGGCAGGTCGCAGCAGGTTGGGGTTAGTTAGGATGGGTTATTTTAGAAGCTCCCCACCCCCTCTGGTGTACTGTGCTACTGACCATTCCTATGTACCTCCATATATCACAGGACCTATCAACCGGAGGATTGGCTGACATCCCAGGAATGGACAGAGGCACTATCCCCTAACCAAATGCTAGGCGAGGAAGCACGAGAAAAATATATAGACAAACCTGATATGTGTCATGCTAGACTGAGGAGAATAGTTCATGCCCAATGACATACAGCAGATTTTAAAATTGTATCAGGAACATTATATTTGTGCAGGTGCAAAATACCTAAATCATTATCAAATTATCGTTCGGACTGTCAGGACAGAGGTCAGTCGGAGAGAGAGAACTTAACTCTCTGTATTTGCATTACAGCACTTTGAATCCAAAAGCCACTGGGGAACATCCATTCATTAAAACGGGGGCCAGCCGAGACCATCACTTGTTACACTGGATTAAATCACCCGACTGGATTAGGTGCAAGACAATCATTTCTCAAAACATTATTTTCAATATCCTACTTGCTTCTAACAGCTGAAAGCTAATTTACACTAAAGCTTTAAAAAGTAAAAGCTAAATCAAATATATCTGCTCCCTGCATGTCAACCTGAGCTTGGACTTGGATGAACTCTCAAGCACATTCCGATGGAGCCAGGAATGTCGGATGTTTCAAAGTGTACATACTTGTAATATATTTTTGAGACAGGTGTTTGCACAGATATTTGGTTTTGATAAGAACAGCATGGGTAGTGTTTGGTTTCATGATCATTTACAGAAAAATAACGCGCAATGATGTTGTTTCTTCTTAGACCTACAGTCGATGTTACTGATGCAAACATGTATTACAGTTTTCAAGTTTTCCAGAGTTTGATATGCAGGTGGCATGCTTGTTTATATCCTTCTGTCTCTGTTACATTTGTTTTTGTCAAGTTTTTAAGTCATTTTCCATCATGTTTGAAGAGGTACTTTTACAAGAATAAAGAAAAGCATACATTGTTGCAAATGAAATATATTTAAAGAAAGAGTAAAATAATTGAAAGTGTTATTTATGAAAATGTGCCATTTACTGTTTGTAAAAAAATAAATAAATAAATGAATTCATTAAAATAAGCTTTTGTCATGATTACACACGCCCTGTATCCCTCTTGACTCCTACAACACAACAAATATTGTGCAAGGAAAGCTTGCCGATGTACTTTAAAACTTATATTTTAATATTTTTTATTGCCGCCTAATGTCTTCCAGTTTGGTCCAGAATGTTTGGAACATTTTCCGTGTCGTTATCAGCGAACATGGGTATGATTTATGATAAGGCCCTGGTAGCCAAGTTGGTTGATGTCACCTGACAGTCCTGTGCTGCTGTTCCTTTCGGATCCCTTTTTATTTTTATATGCAAGGTTACTGTGATCACAAGGTTATTAGGATGATGTATAACTGATAATTAACTGTATTGTCACTGCCATCTGTCAGCACTAAAAGAGATGTTTGCCTTTGTCCTGCATATTCTTTCCTACCATTGATGAAAGTCTATAATGTAAAATCCATCAGTCTAATCTGATTAATTGGTTTGGTTGGTTTTTATTATATGACATTACTTCATATGTCTCTTGACCTATAATAATATAAAATTAGTTTTCAGCAATAATAGATTGTATACTGAACATATGTTCATGATATCGGCATCTGCGAAAATATGACGAAACAATAATTTATTTCATTTTAAAGGAATCGTTTAGTAAAGTACACTTATTTGCTTTCTTCCTTAAGCTGCATTCAGACCAAAAGCGTCTGACGCAAATTGAGCAGCAAGTCTACATAGAAAATCAATGTAAATGGCACGATAACACGCAATTTCGTATCAGGTGGCGCAAATGAAGCGTCTGAAGCATTGCGAATAAAGTTGGAAAAATGTAACTTTTCAGGCGACATCGCGCCGCGACATCCAATCAGCGGCGACTTTCTCCCGACGTCACATCCGTGACGCAAGCGCGAATGAAGCGATGATCCAAAAATTTTGATTTATGATCAAGCAGCGCGATACAAGCGATTTTTTCACGTTAGGTGTGAACGCAGCTTTAGACTTCGATGACAATATCGAGACCACTCTGAAGTCAGTATGAAGCTACAGCTAGCAGTTGATCAGTTTAGCAAGCTTCAACAAGGAGGAAATCGCAAGCAAAACCAAAATAAAAAAATACACTTATTAACACTTCTAAAGCTTGTTAATAACACATTTTGTTTAATCTTTGTGACAGTTTATGGTTTTACATTGATTTGTGTGCTACTTCTTGATGAATGACTGGGTTCAGAGTCTTGTCGTGACTGTCGTGTCTGCTTCAAGAAGCAGTCACATTTTGTAACTCCCTCTAAAACCACTAATTGTTGTTTTCACAGTTCTTTCTCTATGCATAAAACACATAAGACATACATTGTGTTAATTAGTGAGCTTTTGGGGTATTTTTGAATTTCAGACAGAGCCTCGCTAGCACTTTCTCACAGACTGCAGAGTCTTTATGCTAAGCTTTGCTAACCACTTCCGGACATGAGGTTGATATCAATCTTCTTATCTTGGGCTTGGCATAAAAGCAAACAAGTGTATTTCCCAAACTCAGTCAAACTATTCCTTTTTATCCTTGACATGTAGGTCATTTTTCCATTTATCTTAGCCCCATGGTATCATTAAGACTTTAACAGTAACATTTAAGTCATATTTTAACTGTAAAAATATAATAATTCGACGAAATAGTCATCCAAAGGTCTGTCTGTCCTCTCAGTGTACAGAGAGAAAAAGTATGTGCACCACATGCTTTACACAGTGGACCACATGGTTTGGTGCTTATGTGTGAGCAGAGATATATGGGACAGTTTTGTAACAGTTTTGTAATCTGATTCTTCTTAAAAAAAACATATTGTATGTAACAATTTCTGTTTACTAACATCAGACTACTACAAAATATGAAGGTTCAACCAATCCTTTTGATTTAAGAGATGAAAAAATATTATCATCACATAGTGTCAGCAGCGAAACATGACACCATGTGCTCTGATAGCTGGAACTCAAAGTTCGCCTCTCTCACTCTTGCAGTGATAAGAACAGTTAATTATTTTGTTCAAATACTCAAACAAAAGGTTGGACTAATGTACACATAGATGTGTAATAACTGAGGCTGATAAAAGCTGTACTGTTTAAATTCAAAGAGATAGACCTGTTCTATAGACGCTTTGATAAATATATCGAGGCACTCTGGTCACATGGCTGGTGGTCATGTACTCCAGCTGGTTGCATCAGAAATATGCGTGACACAGCAGGCAGACACACAAAAGCCGACTAAATATAGTGCTTCTGGTGTTCACCCACCCAGAGCTGTCTAAGCATGGAAATCTTTCCCTCCAAAAACCCAAATAATGAGGTTTTCCTCTGTGCTGTGTCACAGATGTTTCAGAAACAGGACATGACTTATATACTCTGGCATGTTTTACAGTAAATTTAAAAAATATATATTGTACAGTTCTTAGCCTGTTCTCCACACAGTTCCAAAACTTTTATTTGGAATTTAATCTATGACCTCAAATTTATAACAAATTAAGATCTGTCAGCATTGTCAGTCTACAGCAGCTTCCTGCTGTAAAGTCTCTAGTATCTTTGGAGAACTGTTAGGTGTGTGGTATTTGTCAGGTATTCAGCTGGCAAGTGTTCACAGACCCCCTGACAGCAGTTGGAAAATTTGGGGTCTACTTTCATGCAAATGTAACGCTCCTAAGTCCCCCCCCCCCCCCCCCCCCCCCATTGGTGCTGTGGGCTGTAAAGTGGTAGTTTATTGGCTGCAGGAAAAGGAGGCTGATTGGTTTGACAGGCTGTGATGCGGCAGCTGAATCCTTTATATGCTCGGCAGGGAGATAGTCTATCAATGAAGTAGTAAAAGGGGGGAACGTTTGTGGCAGAAGAGAAGGAAGGGTTTTTTGAGCCTTTGAGAGACGGTTTGCTTTGGCTGGGTTCCCTTCTTTTATTTACTGAATTCCAGAGGTGACCAATATCCAAACTAAGAAAATGAAGCTAATTATCGGCATTGGAGGGTAAGTATTGTTTCCTGTATTTTCCCGTGTGTCTATAAATGAAAATTTAAATCCTATTTGTGTGGCATGAATTTCATCTTATTTTTCAGAGTGACCAACGGTGGGAAGACCACTTTGACAAATAGACTGCTAAGGACATTACCCAACTGTTGTGTGGTGCATCAGGATGACTTTTTCAAGGTAAAGAAAATTAAAGTAATTATTCTTGTAAGCTTTGAGGTTTGTATATTAAATTTAAAGCTACAATAAATATAATTTTAATGCATCAATGTTTAATTTATAAAAGTATTATGTCCTTGTGACATTTAATGCTCAGAAATAACCCGCTAGTCTGACCTGCAGATGTCCTGTCATGGCCGTAGCCTAGTAATACATCTGGCTGATTGTGTCCTGGACAGCCAATGAAAGGGTTGAGCGTCCCCACTTAAAGTCAGACTTTGTCCAAGCATGTTACAAATTCTGCACCCAATTTATTTGCCCATTTTTTTAATATTATTAACATCATTTGGCATAAAACATGCCATTTTATTTCTACCTCATCCATCGTCCATCGCAAAGGTTGATTGACCGCCAATCACCAATCATGTTTTTTTAAAACATTAGTGTCACTTCATCTCATCACATGTGTTATACCACTACAGCAAGACAACAAGGGTGTCGTTTAGGGCGCATTACTGGAAAAAAATCGCAAGTTCCAAGTCGCAAGTGTCCGAGACCCTCGCGAAATAAGCTAGCTAGAAGTTTCATCCCTAAAAACATCCCTCTTTTCATCAAAGTGAAGCAACAACGAGTGTTTTCACCCTACTTTATAGTTTTTAGATGTTGTAAAACACATTATGTAGAGAAAGGTGGGGTCCTATCGCAATTTCAATTCTGTTTTAAAGCGCACCAAAAAAAATTCACCGTGTGCTGCTTTTGGTGGAGACGAGTCCCTGACTTATCCTGTCCAGGTGTGATCAGCTCCGACTAGTTACTAGGTTGCAGCAATGTTTTACTGTTATTTCAGAAACCCGATCAAATAGAAGTCGGGGAGGACGGCTTTAGACAGTGGGATGGTAAGAATGGATTTCGCATAGGAAAACCATGCAGTAATGTACTTTTTCTTTCCTGCACATTTTTGTAGTTTGGTAACCAATCAATCCTAAACTTTGATATTCTGTCATCTATTCTGTGAATGCTACAGACATTCACTAACCGTGACTAATGTGTTTAAGCACATTGGTGATGAGCGTTGATTGCATGTGTGGTGAAGCCTGCTGTTCTTTCTTTCCAACTTGTTCTTTATTAGTGATCACTGCCATGGACATGGAGGCTATGATCAACACTGTGAAAGGCTGGCAGGAGAACCCAGTCAAGTTTGCCCGCTCCCACGGCGTCAGCCTGTCACCTGAAGCCGAGTTGTCCGACTCGGAGGAGGGGATCCATTTTCTCATCGTGGAGGGATTCCTCATCTACAACTACAAGTGGGTCACTTGCCAACATCAGCTTAACTTCCCACCACGTTTTCTCTCAAATTTAAGCACAAGGTCCCTGATCTCTAAAGCTTTTCATTAATCAGAGCATTGCCTCCCCTCTGCAGGCCTCTCCTTGACGTCTATGACAAATGTTTCTACATTTCCATTCCTTATGAGGAGTGCAAAAGGAGAAGAAGGTAACGGTCTTGTGGAGTGACGCTGACACATTGCACAAGTGTTGCACACAGTATTGCAGGTGTAGGCTATAATGTGACTTGATTGATTATATTTCCTGCAGTACAAGGACATACACAGTCCCCGACCCCCCCGGCCTCTTCGACGGCCATGTCTGGCCCATGTACTTGAAACACAGAAAAGAGATGGAGAGCAATAGCGACAGAATAGGTATGTTAAGACAGTTCCTCACCTGTGGATCTAAATATCAATGATCCCGCAGGTTTCTCCACAACTCTGACTCCCTATTTCCATCCTTACTGCCTAAATACAAACAACTTGACTATAAATGATTCTTATTCACAACTGATTTCCCTTTCTGCACAGAGTACCTTGACGGGATGTCATCAAAGGAAGATATGTACAACCAAGTATATGAAACTATTCAGAACGCCCTGCTGAACAACTTATAGGTAAATAAACTTGTAAACATTGATTAGCTTGAACATTATCCTAGTCAGATCATGAATCACTGTTTTCTTCAGTGTGAGTAACTCCTCTTTCTCTCTCTCTCTACAGCAGGACGGGGACAACAGAGGATTTGTGTATAGACTTGTAAATATATTTTGAGTAAATATGTAACACCAGTTCTGTGCTTCTAGCCTATATGATTTCTGATTTGTAAATAGTTAATCATGTAACTTATTAAGACCGAACAGCAAAAGTGTTGTTTTGTATAAGCTTGTGTAACTTTTTTTCTAAAAGAAGAAGCCACCTCTGGATTGCCCAGTGTTCAACATCAGGGACAGATCTCAAGTCTGATCTGGTTGTACTGTACGTTAAAGTGAAATGCCCACTGGGAAGAAGGATTTATGTCTCGCAACATAAAGAAATGACTGAATCCACTTTATGTCTCCTGTTCTTATTCCCTACTCACTTCAAACACTCATAAAGTTGCCATAAAAGTCCTGCTCTCATTCACAAACCTCACGTTTTCCAGCTCAAATATTTACAGATATTGATGAAGACTGATAAAATCCTTTCTTGAACGAGCCTCTTTATAAACCAGATAAGATTAAGTGCCATAGTAAAAGTGGCTGTAATCATCTCCTCAAAAAGATAATACACGGTCGCCCATAAAGTTGGAATAAAATATTTTTTACTTCTTCTCATGAAATGATTGTGACAAGGTGATTTATTGTTGATAGATAAAGTGTATATATTCTCAAAATTGTATTGATCAATCTCATTGCACCTGGTGAAAGGTGATTACTGATGTGTATAAATAGAAAATAAAAAGAGGAATGTGTCTGAAAACAAAACTATTCCAACTTTATGGGTGCCCGTGTAGATTAACTATTATAGTATACATGAAGAAAAAAGTACAAATACATTAATTTTACTGCCCTAAAGCTACATTGTTTTATTGCATTTGAAATTGTCTTTATTAATTTCAAATAGTAGCTTAATTGTCTGGTTTTATACATCTTGCTCTTGTATGCATGTTGTGTGGTTGTTTAAATGTTTTTTGTTCTCGTGTCACTCTTGAAAAAGAGATCTTAATATCAATGAGACTACATTATTAAATGACCTTTTTAAAGAATTACCATTTTAAAGATCTGGATACACAAATATGAAATGGTCACTTTAATCATGACCATAATTTAAGCTTGTGGTATATACAATAGGAAAAATAGTTACTCTACCTATATCTTAAACATAAAAAATTACATGAATATTGATTCTCCAGACTGAATTTGTTTTAGTGTATAATACAACTAAACTCAAGTATAACACTAAATACAAAAACGAAGGAAGAAAATCTGTGTCTACTGATAAGTAACAATCAGTGGGCATTGCAGGAGCACTTCATGATAATAACTACGGGATATTCAATCATTTTATTTGCACTCTGAACAAGGAGGTCATAGGCCGCCACAAAAACACATTGTCTACCTCAAGGACACAACAGGAGGGCAAAGCCGTAATAATACTACATCATTTACAACGCCCCAAACATGCCCTTGTCTCTTTATTCTTGCCCGTAGCCAAGTGGAAGAAAGGTTTGATTACTGGAATCGGTTTCATCAAGACATGCAATGGGCACACCAACAAATGATCAGGTTACCCACATTGCTCTACCGTCAGCCAACACTGTCTGCACAAAAAAGGAGGGGAAACATGAGCAGTGTAATTCACATTTATTGATATTTCAATATCAAAAACCCCAATGAATTATATACTAACCTTGAAGGTTGTTTTTCCTATCTGCTGCTGATTGTACGTCACTTTGAAGCTTAAAACAAATACTTGTGTCTGACAGGAAGTGATGACTAAGATGTCAGGATTTATACCCAAAGCTTATAATAATGGATTCGCCACCAATCAATAAACACATCTATAAGACTTGCTAAATCTCTCCCTGTTCTTCTTATGATCACAGATCTCCTCACACTGTACATTAATATGAGAAAAGACTTGGGCGGCTCAGGCCCTGGCAGAGCAATGCAGGGTGTGCATGGGAGGGGTTGGGGGGTGAGGGGGCGTTTGGTTCAGGATCTCGTGATGCGTTTCTGGGAGTTTTTACATGCCAGCAGTTGTCCTGGAGCAGAGGGGAGCTGGTCTGTTTATATTTAGGCTAAGTGCCTGAAGTGTCAGGGGAATATATATTTAACGACTGTACAGCCAATTACTGATTGCCACACACACCCACTCCGCTGGTCTGACTCAAGTCGGGCCAGTCCCAACGCACCACCACATGGGCGGGTAAGGTGAGAACCTTGTGGGGTGGCATGCGCTCCCACGTCAGCCTCCACCATGACAACCCAGAAAGGGCAGGGTGTCTACGTTTGGGCCGAGAGGCAGGGATACAGGAGATGAGCAGCTGTCACATGCTCTGCAGAACCCCCCTTGAGTCAGCGAGGACCCACGAGCCAGTGAACAGTTGTGGTTATGCCACCGAATGACAGAAATACTTACGGCTGCCTCGCTGCGTCAAACACATGTGAACAAGTGAATTCATGCCTGTCATAAAAGAACAGGTTGGCCTTATGTTTCTAATTGATTTGAGTTTTTAAAAGACTGTGAAGTGATTTGGTAAGTGACACTTTGTAGTTTCATACTGATTTAAAACCCATAACACAAAAAGAAATTACATCTGGTGCTTTTAAGCCCATCAGAAGAAACATCTTTATTCTTTTTTCCTCTTGAACTGCTCTAATCCTAAAAGTTAAATCCCAAAAATCATATAATTAAAATTGAATTGTTTCAATAATGATGAAGAAAAGAAGAGCAGGCCCCCACCAAAGTACATATAATAATCATAAAATAGTCAGTTATTTCAGTTGATTTATCACCATTCCTCTGCCAATCTAAGTTCATGTCTTATATTTGTCATTGATATTAATGTTTCTACTGTGCAGCGATGTTTTACCACAGGTTCTCCATATTAGTACTCAACATGAATATTTTCCTCACCACCATCACCCACATGTACAGTCTTCATGTCCAACTCTGCCTTTATTGTTTGAATTTTGATCCAGAGCAGTGACGCTGGAGCGCAGCACTAAATTATGTGCATGAATGACTTTCTGTCATTTTTTCTGTCTCCAGCACTGTACTGATGCTATAATGATACTTTTCTACCTTTGTTTTAATGTATTATGTATCTACGGTGAATATGGTACAGTTAATACTTTAAAATTAATTCATAAAAATGTATGGTAAAATAGGTCATGTAAAACATTAAAATATATTAAATCTGTTGCCCACAAACTCCACCAGAAGGCATTCTGGTGGTGTTTGTGTTTTATTTATGTGGTCTATAAACTTTATTTGATAAATATATATATCCAAAAAAAATAGTGGTAGCCAACATAAACCTTGAGGCAAAAGTAATCCCTTTAAAAAAGCAGTTTATTAAGCTTGAGATCAAACTAATGTTAAAAATTAATTAACATTAAAGTTTGGAAAGAAGTCTGGAGAGCTCACATATTAAGTTCTCTCAACACTAATTTGTCACATGTTGATAGCAAAACGTGAAGAAACACCAGCATGTTGCTCAAATCTGAAACACGAGGAGCATAAGAGAGCTGACCACGCTTATTATGGTGTCAAAGATAAGCGAGACATGTGTCACAAGAAACCTGATGGTCGAGATGACCTATATATCTGATATATCTGCATTTCTATTTCTACTCATGTTTGGCTGCAAAACCGGCTCTGTTGTATTTTAAAAGGTTATGGTTTTTACTCTCAGGAGGAACCAAACGGCCACATAATGGGAGACTCACCCACAACAGAGGTTATTAATTTTCATGTACTTCAAACATTGTTTCATCAGCATCTCACCTGTATTGTCTCCCCATGATCTGTGGTAAACCCTCTGGATTTATCATTTACTCCTCAGAATGGCAGTGTGAGGCCTCAGGGGAAGACCATAGGTATAATCCATGTGAGAGAGTTTCTTGTGGTAAAACCATTTTAAGACCATCATCTTCGTTAAATCTCACAAGAAGCAAAGCTGTGAGCAGCCCTGGAAACCTAGATTCATGGGATAAGATATATTCAAAGCGTAAAAGAATTAGTCTTTTGTACGGGGAACCATCTGCTGCTTCTGCTTCTGCTGCTGCTGTAGGCGTACCATGAAAACAACCAGAAACTGTTTATTTTATTTTCAAACACTCCTAATTTACAGTACAGATTAGTTTTTGTGGCAACATTATGTTGTGATTTGTTTACTTTCAGGCACACAATAAAGACTCAATTCAACGTCAATACTTACTGGCTACATTTTGTGGGTTACATGTCTTGCTCGGGAGATCTTGTGCCAAACCAGTGCCGAGGATCTGTCTCTCTTATAAATCTGGACTGCAAGGCGGGGTCTGACACAGTAAAGGTCTATTTGGCTAAGAATAGTTCACCATCTTGATGCCCTATTTGGCTGAGGAAACGTACACCCGAGCGCTCCTTCTGAGGGGTGACAAATACTGGGCTGTGTGTGACGCGTCTGTACATCAGTGTGTGTGTGTATCTGTGACTCATATCAATCAGCTGAGCAGAATATTTAAAAACATCTCAAAGTATAAATATTAAAGTTATGAGAGTGCTGCTAATAGCACTTTTATGACTTTGTAAATCTGTATCATATCACCATTAATATACTGTATTATAATATAAAGAGTTTCAGGTTGTCACAAATAAACCATTTATGTTTGTGGAGCTCTATAATAACTTCATGTCAACTTTATGGATCACAGCTTGTAATTAGTTGTTTAGCACTAAGGAGTAGGATATTCTCAGTGGTGCAAATTGACCCCGTTTATAGTGTTATATTAATCACAGTACTGTGCTAAAATTTTGGGCACTTTAAGTGTTTAGATTCTTACACATGATGCAATACCTCCCATGGAGGCATCTGATCGGTTTCACATTTATTCCGCCACATTACAACGACCGCAAACATACAGCCAGAGTCATTAAAATCTATCTTCAGTGACAAGAAGAAGCCCTGTGACAGATGGTTTGGCCCGACAGAGCTCTGATGTCAACATCATGGAGTCAGTTTGGGTTTACATGAAGACACTGAAATGAGTAAATTTACAGATGAACTGTGGCAGGAACAAAGTACCTTGAACAACTGTGTACTTTGTATAAAGTTAACTGAATTTAACAGTTAACTTTAACTGTTAAACTATTCATGGCATTACTTTGAAAGCCTAACTTTACTTTTAGTGCCTAAAGCTTTTTCACAGTAGCCTACTGTATGAACAGTACATATTATTACAAAATTAATACTAATTCATGTACATGTGAGCATCATTTTAATGTCAATGTAAAGCCAATTTTAACATTAAAATGATGCTGTTGGCTGTACTGTGGGTATATATTGCATATTTTATAAACTGATAATATGTTTTAGTGAATAACTGCATCTGTGAAATAAAATCTAAACTGTAGTGGAGCAGAAATAGCACAAAATGGAAATACTCAAGTTCAGTACTTGCAAGTACTTACATTACATTGTACCACTGTACCATTGACTTCTTTTTTTTTAACAAATCTTACATTTAGTATCTTAATGTTTATTATATAACTTTTTTTAAATTGTTGACCCAATGCCATCATCTGCCATTATGCAAAGTTAAATGTCTTTTTCAAGATCTAAACATGAAAATATGTATCTTTAGCTTTTAAAATCATTTGTAAGGTTTATCAAAAGTGTACCTAACAACATAAATGAGAATTTTAATTCATGAAACTGCAAAAATGAATGAATAATATAAGGAAGGTCACCTGTTTGAATCACCTAATGAGTCACTGAGTTTGTTTCATTGTGTGTTGCTGCTGAAGGTGCTTTTGACACATATCACCAATAATCAAAATGTGTCAAAATTTGGACCCAAACTGCGCCTGTGCTGAACTTTTTGTGCACAGCCAATAAACTGTGCTGAATTAGCTCCAATTGAAGATGATCCAGGTGAGTGACTGAGGCGAATCAGTGGATGGATGAATGTTGAAACTGAGTGGACTGAAAATAAACTAAAAAATATATCGGAAAAAGAATACATTCAAAGAGTTTCAAGATTTTGACACATATGTCACAGGAAACTAGATGAATTTACTATGAAATGATGAATAAAAGTGACAAATTTGTTTAACTGGGGCAGTACTGAACAGGGTGTGTTAAGGTTGTTTGCAGTACATGTCCATGTTAGTATTTTGACTCCAGTGTAAAACAGCTGAACACACAAATAAATAAAGATTAAAAACAGACTTTTAAAACATAACTTTGTAAATTATCCAGCAACAGCGCAAATACCTGTTTGTCATGAAGGATCTTGGTCATGAAAAAGGAACACCGGCTGATCAATGGATTTTTTTATGGACCTGGACTGACAGATTAGCCCAGGAGGGCCCCCAGCGGATAAACGGATCATCAAGTGTTCATCATGGTAACACAGATACAGACTGCCGCCTTGTGGAGAAGTTTATGGTCTGCATGAGGCCATCAAGCCTCTCTGTGCAGTGCTGTATCACGGTTGTTGCACAATGTTGGAAAATGTATGCTATTAACTGATATTTGTTTATTAATCTTGATTAGTAATGGCCGTGTATTTGATTTTAATGGCTTGGTGATAAATTAAACCTGATATTTATGTTACTTAGGTTTTATAATGACATTTTAATACAGCAACAATTCTCTCTGTGAAAAGTTTACATATTTGTCTTCTGATGTTTATATGTTCAGAGTTCAGGAAAAAGTAAAAAAGGCTTTTTTTCACAATTTGATTTAATTATTCAGTTTTTCACTCACTGGATGAACTGGTCCTGGAAAAAAACCAGATTGAAAGGTAACATTCAGATGACTTCAGTTAACACCCGTGCGTAAAGTTTACTCAGCAAACGTCCTTGTGTAAGTCTTGTGTAACAGATCTTAACCGCGGCGAGGGATGGGTTAAATTTTCTTGCTAGAAAGTTTGACTTTCTGTGCATGCGTAAGTATCTGGGCTGAATTCGATAAATGACCAGGGGAAAAAAGCTCCAGCCCTCCTCTCCTCTGCAGTTGTCAGTCCTTCTGAGAACTGATATGTTGTGCTGCTTAAGAGCTGGAACCGAGAGCGTGCGCCTGCTTTTCATCCAGTTTCCACAAAGCAACATCTGTGCGTGCAATTCATGCCATAAAGTAACTTATCATTGATTTACAGCAGGGGTTTCAGTTTTAGAAGGTTTATTGCGATGGCAAAATGGTCTCTTCTATTTTTATACTTTTCCCAAGGACTACTTCCACTCATCACAGGGCAGCAGCATCAGCGCACCGGGCCTTGGCGGCAGCGGATTCAGTGGGAGAACAACGGGCAGGTATACAGCTTAATGAGCACTGGATCAGAGTACCAGCCTGCGGTTCGGTCCAGAAGCCAGTCGAGGGTTTATGTGAGCGGCAGGGATGGCATGAGGAGCCAGATGGCGGGAGCGCACAGAGGAGGTACCATTGTAAGAACCGCACAGTCTGAGTCCAGACAGTTCAGGTATGACCAGGGTGTAGAACCAGGATCTTTTGCCCCTGGTCGCGCGCCAGGGGCCAGACAGCAGCCTGAGCACCCTCACCGAGCAGGAGCTACAGGTTATCCAGGTGCACGACGCTTTAACCCTGAAAATAGCATGAACGCCTCAGCTGTGGGGAGCTATACAGACTTCACGGGCAGAAGAGGAGGTGTTGCCCGCGTGGATGCTACTGCACTACACACCAGAGGAGGTGAGCCGGGGCCCGGTGCGCAGTACCAGCAGTTACGCACGGTGCCAGAGGCGATGCCTGTCTCCAGGCAACCCGCGCAGACCAACCATCCAATCCCAGTAAATCCCACAATTTTGGAGAGAGAATCTGAGGCTCCTGCTCCTTTCCCTGCACTTAGTGAGGATGTTTCAAACCAGGCAACCAGTAATGGAGAGGACATGGTTAACGATGACCCTCGAAACCCGTTAAAAAACCACAGGAATTCAGTCCTCTATAACATGTATCCCACGAGAGGGAGGTCAGCGGCTCGCACGCGCCGTCCACCTGGCACAGGACATGGAACAAGATATTTCCAAAACGGTGAGTTTAATGTCTTAATCATATGTAATGAGCTCAGGCAGCTTAATTGGACTAAATGTAAATGGTTTTAGACTAACCTGATGGTCCAGTGGATGTCTTAATTAGGATAAAGGCTAATGAAGATTAATAATCATCTATTCATTAAAAAGAACATTTTTAAATCGGTTCTTTGCAAGAAAACCATGCATGACAAGAAAGGAAAATATTTTTTTTGGGTTTGGATCCCTGACTGCTCAGGAATGTAAAATATTTAAAATTATGCCAACAAACACAAACAGCTACTCTGTGTTTCAGTGGAATATTCTCTCTGAGACTAACTGAGTCCCTTTCATCTCCTCTCCCAGGACTGCCAGACCTGGTGCCAGACCCTTATGCCATCCAAGCAGGTGCTTACATCCAGCGCATGCAGATGTATGCGCTGCGCTGTGCAGCAGAGGAGAACTGTCTAGCCAGGTAACTTGTGGTGCCAAAAGTGATTCACCTCTTCAGTATCCACACAGCAGCACGTAGACACACGCACCCCCACACACTGTTATTTCCTGTGTTTTCACTCCTCATTGTTCATGTTAATTTTACATGTTTGAGCAGAACTTTTGGCTGTTTTAAGATAACTTCTCATTCACTCTGACAGTTTAATTGTGTTAAATGTGTTAGAATAACCGGTCTTTTGATAAAGCTACAATGACTGTTTGATCATATTATGGAGGAATTATTCTCATCAACATGATGTCCTGCCAAGACATAAATGTTCTGGGTTGGTTTTCCCAAAAGCATTCAGCACAATGGAACAAACCGTCTGCGCTCGGTTACTTATAAGAACACTAGCCCTGGGAGCTCAGCCAGAATCACTTTCCAACTCAGTTTATGCCCATTTCCCTGTGATCCATCCAAGGTCGGCTTATGGACCTGCTGTGCGAGACATCGACTTCAGAGTCCTCCTGCGGTTCCCACAGAAAGTGAAGAATCAAGGCACCACTGACTTCCTTCCTGTCAAGCCGAGATATCAGTGGGAGTGGCACAGCTGTCACCAGTGAGTTCACATGAAATGACCTGACTTCAGTAAAAAATTTGCATGGTTCTGTTCGACTCTGATGTAACCAAAAACACACCACTTCCCAAAATTCAGCTGAAGTTGTGGTCTCAAAGGCATCGCTGAACCCTGTTTGAGCCATTCCACGAGTATAAATTTCCCAGTTCAATTATTTTCTATTGTGTTCTCCACCCTCAGACATTACCACAGCATGGATGCCTTCAGTAACTACGACCTGCTGGATGTCATCACTGGGCGTAAAGTCGCAGAGGGACACAAGGCCAGTTTCTGTCTGGAGGACACAGGCTGTGACCAGGGGTTCAGGCGACGCTATGCCTGCACGGCTCATACACAGGTAATATATTCTTACACACTATGTGAAGTAAATATTATATAACCTTCCTTTCATCAGGTAATCTCACAAGATAAAGATTGGGGTTTTTTTTAGCAAGAGAGGCCTGAAGAAACATATAGAGAGAAGACTTTCAGCCAACTGTCATTCACACACAAGCTCAACTACAAAAAGTATCGAAACATATAAATATGTGGAAAGTTACAAGTTCAAAATCACTGAGTGGGATTCAAGTTTTAAACTGCTTTAAAATTCATAACATGTGTAATATCTAATCCAAATCCAGAACTGTCTTAAACAGCAATGACTTGGAAAGTGGACACTTCAGTCATTCAGCAGCTCATAAAAGAAGCCAAATAGGTCTAATGAAAATACAAATTCCCCCAAATAATAAAAAAATCTTCTTAGTAACTCATAAGGTGGGAAAACAACATCTGTTTAGTGCAAAGTAGCAAAAAACATATTTGACCCAACAAGCTTGTACTGACTTTAATGGAAGAAACCTGTAACTTTTGTTTTTTTCCTACCTTTTACTGTAAGTCATTGAGAAGGCTGCATGCAAAAATGTCCCGTTTATGAGCAACAGTCAAGCAGAAATCAGGAACTCTGGAATTAATTAAAATAAGAGAAATGAAAGAGATAATTTTTCATGATGTTATATACTATATTAGCATCTATCCCATTTGCTGTGGGGTTCAAAGTTCATGTAGTTGTTTGTTTTTTTGACAAATCCTACAGGTCCTCTTCTGAGAAATGTTTTCATTACTAAGACTCAAGTTTATGCCAACGAAGAAAAAAACATCCTGAGGACATGGGAATATTTATTGTATCTGTTGTCTGGGCTCTGTGATTCTGACTTTGTGCTTCTCAGCGCCGGTTTCTTATAACAGCGTCACTGCCAAGAAGTGTTTGTATAACTAAAACTCAAATCTGCCTCATTTGCAGCACTTGTAGGAAAATAGTGGTCAAAGTTGTCTGAAGAGCCTTTAGTCAAAGCTTTGAACCACACTGAAGGGGTTCGGGTTTTGTTTTCAGGGGCTGAGCCCGGGATGCCATGACGTCTATGCTGCCAACATCGACTGTCAATGGATTGACATCACGGATGTACCTCCAGGAAACTACATCTTGAAGGTAAAATGTGTCACTTAAAGTTTAGTTTAAGTTTAAGTTTTATTTCACAATGTGTGACTGCATTTTAGTAACCTGCCTGCAGGGCTGCTAAAACGGTTTTATTAATGATTTGTTTCAGGTTACCGTCAATCCCAATTCTCACGTCATGGAGTCAGACTTCAACAACAACGTAGTGAGATGTGATATCACATACACAGGAACTTATGTTCAGACACGTAACTGTAGAGTAACAAGGTAAGAGTGTTTCTGTTGAACATTTCACATGGATCATTTCAGACATTTTATACCCTTCAGATTACTTATATGTTTCTTAAACAGTGTCAAGTGAAAGTCAAGTGACACTGAATCAATCCAATCTGTTATGTACATGTTGGATGTTATTTGTGCACATATTTGTATGTTAATATCTTTTTCTTCCCATTTTCAGGGCTTGAAGCGTTCGTTTCCTGGACTATTTACAGGAATTTTGCAGCAAACATCTCTCCATGTACTGTACATCAAAATCAACACTCTGACTAACAAATGGTGCAATTGATAACAGGTTGTTTTTTTTAATTTGTGTGTAATTTTGCGCTACTTTTCTGCTCTTGAAGCGCATTTATTTGTAATAAATGCAGAACCAGTTTACACCAATTTTGTGTATGAAACTAGTGACATCATCAGATTTACTTGAGTATGTATTTCTACAAATGTGCCGTGATTCATTATGAAAAGATTATCTTTCTGCGTACTGTCTTGTTTTTCTGCTTTGTGTTGTTAAGTTGCACATCATTAGTTGTTTCAGTTTTATTTAAAGGATAATATGTTCTATATTTTTGTTATTGTCAACAAATCTCATTAAAAAAAAAAAGAAAACCAACAATGTGTTCATTTCCTGAAACAACTGGGTACTGTAGTTTTTAGCTAACGTTACTCAAAAAGAAGTAAATAGTGCATTATTTAGACACTATTTTCAGCAGCAGATCTGGATACATGAGTGGGTTTTACAGAAGCAGGACAGTGTGTGTGTGGGATCAACCCATAATTACTTAGAGTAAAGGTATGATGATAATGATGGAAAATGTCACCCTGGGCAATCATATGACTCATAATAATTTCCGGACATCAGTGGAGGTCGACAGCAGAGAAGAATAAACTATATCAGGCTTTGGATGCACAGACAGAAGTTACTAAGATCAGTTCATTGCTGCTTTTGGGATCTGTTGACAATTTAAAAAATATACTGAATATCAGCAGATTTACTTCTAATCGCTTATTGGTCAAATTAGCACCAACTCCAATTATCTCATTTTATGTTGAAGGGTAGTTTGTTGGAATATGTTTACGTGAATATGTGCTTGTGTGTAACTGAGTGAATGGAAAAATGTGGAAACAGTTAATATTGCTCAAACATTGTTGTTGAAAACTTTATTATATTCTGTTATTACTGTATGTTGGATTTAATGAAATAAAGATTGAGAAGTGAAGAGTTTATCGTTATAACAATTCCTTGCTTTTCTTTTGATATAAAAAACCATGACGTTCAGTTTAATCTTGTTATATGCCTGGCTTTGAAAATTGTTCCACTTTATCCATTGATCTCTAAATATTTTCTCTGGATTGTTTTTGCATGTCGATGTTAAGGACAATTATTAAAAAAGATCCCTTCAATACTTTCTAATCTAGTGTCCCAGGTGGACAAAAACGGCTTGTTCATAGCAAGATAGTTCAGCATTCTGCAGAGATGAATCAGTATTTCATCCTCGTTCTGTTGAATGGAGGAGCTTTACTTTGAGTGATGCGTGAAGATTGCGGCCTCAGAGACAAACAGGGCTGCAGGCAGACGCTGGCGGCATGTTTGCTCACAGGCCTCTGTGAAGACACACTCCGCAGGATCTTATACAGCTTTGGCATATCTACTAAAACACAGCACAGAGCAGGATGAATGGAGGCCTTTTCTCACTCTCCTCGTGCATGTAAAAAGGAACGTCTCTCAGCTGCTGTAAAAGTATCCTTCCTGGCTCAGAATTCACTACAATTTGGCTTCATTCACTTCCTTTGGGGACTGTTTGGGATGACAGGCGTTTTAAAAGCGCTGGGATATTTTGTCTGAGTGGGAGGATTGACACAAACCACAAGAGAGTATCTCCAGTGAGTACTTCAAAGACGTTTTTACAAAGGACAAATGTGTTTTTGCAGCAAGCGCTAGACTGTTTCAAACAGCAAAAGAGCGACACCAAAAACATTAAACCTGCTTGGAGAGTGCCCACTCCGGAGCAGGTAGTGCCACACCTGAATCAAACAGGCATCACATACATTTGAAGGATGTACTGGAAAACATGCGGGGGGCAGACTATACTGTTAAATGCACAGATGTTGAGTATTTACAACAAATCAGGGCTCTGCAGTTTCAGAAAGCAGCTAACTTGGGGGATTAAGCGCAATTGAAATGGTTTACGTTAGAAGTTGCCAAGGTGCTTCCCTGCCAGAATAGATTGTCTGTGTTATTGAAAGTGTCTGGAAAATCCCTCCGACTCCTATTTAGTCGACTCCATTCCTGTCTGTCTAGGAGTTTTCAGGAGAATAATTGCAGACAGGGACTATTTGAGCAAATGATCCCAGTACAACAGGGTTCAAGTCTAAATTTGCTCCTCAACAGACATAAAACAAGACTAAGAATCTACAGCTAAGCCAATTTTCTCTATAAATCTTTGTTTCTTTATATGGCTGAACTAAAGGCCCAGTGGTGCTTTGAGCTATATGCTAACATCAGAATTCGAACATGCTCACAATGACTATGCTAATACGCTAAGTATTAGTAGGTAGACCATGTTCACTATTTTAGGTTAGCGTATAAACAACCTAACATTTGCTAATTAGTGCAAAGCACAAAGTAGCTGGATATTAAGTCATAAACCAAAGTATAGACACATTTTGTAAAGTTTTGACCCGATGATGGCAGTAGAAAAAAACCTTAAGGGTCACTAAAGTTATTACACTTCATCCTGAGGAGGTACCAGATTTGTAGCAATCCATTCAAATAGTTGTTAAGACTTTACTCACCTCACTCAGAGTCACAAATCTAGAACTCATGGTGTCACTAGAGGAAAAGTGAGGGGATCACTAATGTCCGTAGGATACATCGTCTGGGAACCATGAACGTCTGTACAAAATTTTGTGCCAATCAAATATGTAGATGTTGAGATATGTGGAGAATTAGACCTGCTGATGGTGCTGGAGGAACAGTCAGAGGATCACTAAAGTCAATATGATTAATCCTTTGGGAAGCATGAAAGTCTGTAAAAAGTTTCATAGCAATCCTGTGAAAAGTGATTGACGGATCCAATTGACAAACAGATGAAGCTAAGACACTCTGCTAGTGTACTACATCAGATATTTCTCCAAGAACTTCAGTACAGTCAAAACAGGAGGTTGTGCAATGCAGCAAGTAAACCTAGTGAAGCTCTGCGCAGTGGTGTCTGCCATACAAGGAACCTCACTGAGTTACAATCTGGAGCAGTTTCTAAACAAGCTAAAATAACTGATCTCTTAAGGGATGAAGGAACGTGTCACCCAGTTCAGCAGTATGACTCACTGACATGTTTTTAATAGTTTTTGGACGGCAACGGAGGTCTACGGCACTGAGGAATAAGATATATTAGACTTTGGAAACACACACAACACTTGTGAGTAAGATGACTTCATTGTTGATTTAGATCTGCACATATTTTGCCGAGAAAAATACAGCAAGTCACCAGCCGTATCTTTTAATCATTAATCTTTCTTTTTTTAGTTACTTTGCGCTATTGTTTCTAGAAGTTCAACCAACAAGGGGTGTTGAACTTTAACCTGTTACAACAAGGGAATCAGATGTGTTTCTCACATCTCAGCCGGTCTGCTCCTTTTTGGACCGGCATGTCATTTTAAACATGTCATGCTGTAGAGAAGACAGTGCCTGTTTGCTCAGCTGTGGAGCTTCACACCAACATCTGGACTCTCGTTAGCCTTCCACAAGCACAGAGCAAGGAAGGAAAAGGCAGGTTGGCACCTTTCATTTGGCCTTCAGCAGATCCAGCGTACAGGTAGGTAAGGTGAGGAGGGGATGGGTTAGTGTTTTGCCATCTGCCTGCGGCCAACACAGAAAATACTGTGGCAAGGAGAGACATTTTCCGGATGCATCTGCACGTAGGTGGGCAGTGTTTGGAGGGGTTACTAAGGCCATGGTTTGGTATTTGCAGGTCATATTTCAACAAAGCGGGGCCACGTGAGAGCCGGCGGGGACGCAACAGTGGAACGTGCTCGGCCTAAAGAGAGCGTCTTGACAGGTTGGTTTAGGCACAGAGCAGAGAAATTCCTCAGCAGCTCTGTCATCCTGTTGAGATTAAGAACAGCGCTGAGGTCAGCCGTAGACCAGCAAGGGCGTGTAGGGCAGACACACTGGGCAACTTCCTCACTCGGGGTCACTTACACAACCGGCAGCAGACACAGACGCAGTGTAAAGTGTAAATTTAAAGTGAAAACTACACCGTCTGCTGAGACAAAACACAGAGCAGTCAACTTTTGAGTGGGACTGATGATGAATTCTCTTTCAAGCTGGGTGGTATTGTGACTTGGGTGGTATTTGGAGGGATGGCTCAAAGGATTTGCTGTTCTTTGATTGTTGATTCACTGTACTGTCTGTCTGTAAGCTTTTCATCTTGTACTTCAAACACTTGTATTAATTTTTCTCAGAACCAATCTGTTTTGTGCACTAAGATTTCCCAAAGGAAGCCCCAGGTCACGATGGAAATGGCAAAACTGTTGTTTTGACTGAGCTTCTCATTTTGTGGCATTAAACACTGCGAGACAAACATTTCTACCAAAATGAATTCTTTGTTTGAATGTCATTAAGAAATTGATGTTTTGTTGACGACAGAAAGGAAACTAAAAATCCCTAATTGATTATAAACGGCGCACTTGTGTTGCTTTGATTCACACTTCCTTTCAGTTTCTTGGTTTCCGCTACAATTGAAAAATAATTGTCATTACAGACAGCAGTGACTACCACAACCTACAGTAAATTAACAATTGTTTCCACTTTCCATTTTTTGCTAATTAATGTATTTTATCTTGATACTTAATTTTCAGTCATATTAATATATATATATATAATAATATTTAATATTTTTTATTTTCTGACTATCTTTTTTAATTTTTTTGTCCTACTGTTTTTTAGTTAAAGTCCGTATAAAGTAAGAATAAATATGTGTTCTGAGTTTGACATACCACAGAAAAGTGTGTTGTTAACCACCCTGCCAAATTTGAATGATTAAAAAAATCGCCAAATATATGAAATTAGGCTTCAAAGTTGTGTAAAAATCAGCCTTGTTCTCTTCTCCCAAACACTGTGGGAGTGCCCGCCGAGTTCGCTGAAGCCCCGCCCCATAACAAATGTCACCTGTCAATCAAAGTCACCACCTCTACCAGAAACATGGACTGTCTGAGAGCTTTCTGCCACTACCTCGTTGGCTAACTCAGCTAAGTGGCTAACTGTAGACTGTAGTAGTAGTAGTAGTGTTAGATATTAACAATAACTAGCCACTAGGCAGGTTAACCACTGAGGAGAGCGGCTCAGAAAATCAGGGAAAAATGAGAGGGTAAGAAACAGTTTAAGGCTCTATCTCCACAATTCAGTACTGCATAGTTATCAGCCTTTTCACATGTTTTTCATAACCATTTTCCAACATGTTTAATATGTTTAGAAGTAAATCAATGAATTGACTTTACACAGACTTCAATGTTTTCCGACATACTTTTTTTCCTTTCTGTTCTGAAGTATGTCATCCCTCAGCTAACATATTACTAAATAACATTATAGTCCAACTAATGCTGTAATAGGGTTTTTTAGGTATTAATATTCACGAGTAAAACAAATCTGTTGCAATTAAAAGCTGTGTAATTACTCATTTCTATAACCTATCTGTGATTTCTGGTTACTTATCAGCCTACATATGCGCCAATATCAATGTATTTGTGTTAGTCACCAATATATCAGCCTGGCTGTTTTATCAGTGGGGGTCAAATTAACATAATTTAAAATCCATGAAAGTCAAATCATGCAGCATAATATCAATATAGATGTTCCTAATGAACTTTTTTCTAAGCAAAACCAGATCACAGAGTTCTCTAGTCTCTAAAATGAGTCATTTGTTATGTAATAAGTGGGAATCATATCTGAGAGCTGCTGCTGTCTCTGTCTCGCTCTGTTTCAGAAGGCTGCTTGGATCAATTAGCACCTAGCTGTTGTTCAGGATCGGGCCACGGCCTCTGAGACAAAGACTGCGGTTGTTCAGTGTGCTGTATGTCTGTCCAGACCAGGAAACAATTGGACACCTGCAGTATTAACAGCATCCTTCTCATGTATTATTTTTGAATGGATGAGACAAATCGGAGGTGGATGTACTAAGTGTTGTTCTTGGTTTAAATCTCTGTCTGAAATTCCAGGGTCACTCCAGTATTTACAAAGGCAGCACGTCTAACAGCTCAGCCAATATGCCTTCTGTCTGACAAGATTCATACACAGAGTATGCAGAAAGGCATAAACTTGGACAGCAAGCCAAGTCATAGCCTTTCAAAAAGCTCATTAAGCTTCATGCCGCAGACGTTTTCTGAGCCAGGTCTGCAGACTCTGAAGTGACCGATGAATGTTATTTTGCAGTTTCTACTTGGTATTCAACCAGCGTACTGTGCATATCTTATCATTGAGATATTTGTTTAAAGAGTTAGATTTTAGTCATAGAATAGTTGAAAGAAAGGTCTTTTAAAAAACATTTTTACCTCTCTGCCAAAACAGACCTCTCTTATGAATAGCAATCAGAGTGATGTTGAGTCTGGAATAAGTTAAATATTCTGACACAGTTCATGACTAAACTACACAAATATTTAGTCTTTGTTCCTGAAAGAAAATACAGAATTTAGGAGATCCATTTTAAGTCATCAGTCTATGGTGCTAAAATGATCAGTTGGGTATTTGATTAATCAATCAACACAAAATCAAATCTTAATCTTAATCTTTTAAGTCGTTTATCAAGCAGCACTGCCAAACATTCACTGATTACAGCTATTCAAATGTGAATGTGAAGTTAATAATTTTGAGTAGCAGAAGATAAGAAATAGTGAGGTCAAGAGTACAAAGTCCCCCTACTTCCTCAACCATTTAACATGTTTGACTGTTCTAGATTTTCATTTTGATTTTAATCTCTCTAATGTTTGTCTAGATGCTATTCAAAGCTGCCAGAGGATGAAGAGTTCAGAGGATTTTTTCTTTTTAAATAACTTCTCAAAAACAAAAGAGAAAAAGTCTGAGGAATTGATTAAAATCTATTGTAAGCTGCAAATATTAGCCTATCTGTCTCAAAAGCTTACTACCTATATTGTAGTTGCAACCCAGCAATATTTCCACAGCCAAACTACAAGCAATTTATAAGCAAACTAGATTTATTTCTAAACAAATGACAAGCCCATCATTTGAGAGCCAGTGTCGATACTGGATGCTTCGAAATGTTATGTCAGAGTTAAGGCTAACGTTAGATTCTTCTCACTGTTTGGTTTGGGGAAGATTACAGTTGGAAGTGAACATTTCTGAATTCCTTTATGTGTCATTAAATCAGTTTTACACACAGTACTGTCCAACTTCTACCTGTAGACATGTTGCTGCAGTGTTTGTATGCCAAAAATACAGTGTAATCTGCTATCAACTGATATTGCTAACAATGGCTAACCTGGCTAGACCTATGACTGTATATAAATATGGATGTCATGACAGACAGCTCCCCCTAAAGTGAAACCTTGATTGCCCCCTGGTGGCTGGCTGTAGTATAGGTCATAAATCTGACCCCCTTTATTTTAGCATATGGGACATGAGCCAAACTAAAAAGAATCAAAGTATGATTTCTTTTATTTGAGTCCAAAAAGTCATTTTAATGATGTTACTTGACAATGTAAAAAGTTGTTGTGACATTATTATCGACAGCCACTTTTAAATTTTCTGTCAGGTGGCGGGACAGATTTGGGGGTGGGGGGGTTTGGTGCATCTCATGGACCTTCATCCTTTCAACCGACTCTACTGCACAGACTCTGGCTCCAAATGACGTCACACATGGCAGATGGTAGGTCCCAGAAAGGAGATATTTTGGCTTGACTTTGGAATACCGTTTTAAAGTGGAGTCGGCTTGTCCATATTAATAAACAGTAAATAGGTAGAACTGGTTTTCCGTCTTGTACTGGCAAAGCCATGGCATATTTCCAGCTCTGACTTCCAAGGCAAATAGAACGCAGCATTAACCTCATCCTCAAATCATTTCCTCATGTAGTTGAAAAATATATAAAAATATGTTTCTCTGTCAGAGTGACTCAAGTGCCTTTACTCTGCAACATAATATCAATGCCTTTATTCACATGTCTTCTGCAACTATGAGTACTACTATGAGTGTGACATTTACTGGAGCATGCAGCTTTAGCCTCAGAGATTTTATCTTATAAAGTCAGCCGGAGTATTTTCAGACAACCAACGTTAATTATCTATCCGTCAGCTACGGTTGTCATTTCAGCAGACAAATTCGACAGTGGTTGGGCAGAAATGTGAAGCTACCTTGTTCACCGCTGTGTGAACTCAATCCTCGGGATGCTTGAGAATACTTTTTATTTCATTTTTCATTTTGATTGGTGGTCCTGACAGGTATAATGGCCTCGGGCACATGACCTCACCCATCGCTCTAACCTTCAGTGACTTATCAACTGTTTACAGCCTTGCCTCTAACTTGCCTTTGTACCATAATTACTCTAACCGCTGTAGGTCCACTGATACAGGCAGGTAGTGACAAAGTGGCCGTGATAGTTTTAAATTAAAAGTTTGCACGTGTCATCCTTGCTCCATCTGTCATCTTGCCAGCTTGCCATCAGTGATACAGACAAGAGAGAGAGAAAGACAGATGGAGGGTTGTGTTTTGTTGTGAGGTGGATGGATTATATAGTTCTCAGAGGAAAGCGGTGAGCTCTGATAGCAGCAGGAGCTTGCGTGGTAAAAATCTCAGACAAGATTTAAACAAACAGAGACACAGACGCTGGCCTGACTGGCCCAGAAGCCAGCGCACACTGACAGAATAAGGCCATGAGAGATCACACACTGCCATCTCTAGATCAGCCCGAGAATTATTCTTACAACTTCCACAACCGCCTGGGATACTTATATTAGGCTCACTGAATGCATAAATCATTTTTGCAGAGTCAAGGGCAATGAAATGCTGGCTTCATTTCTTTTATTTCATGTTCAAATGTGGGACATTCAACGCTCAATGGATCACCGCTTGAGCTACATAATTGAGATGTCAGGTTGATTTGTATGAGGAAAGTGCAGAAGAATCCATTGTATTGCAATTTAATCCTCACCCTGCTTTTCCAACTTTCCTACCTCCCTGCTGGCTTTTCTTCTTACATACTAAAACATCCATGTAGCAGAGTAAAAGACAGTCTAAACTCTTTATTTGCAAAATATCTGTACAATAGTTTGAATGATAGAAATCTCAGTATAGCATACATTAGGTTAGGTAGTATCCAGACTGGTGTAAGCTGCCTGAAAATATATATTTATATTTTTGCGGTAAAAAACTAAAATAGTAACAATAAATTAATACTGTCATGGAAAGATAACTAATGTTATATTTGTGGGTGTTTACTAGCAGTTCACAGTCTCATTATTTGCCACTGCATCACCAGAAAAGCAGAAATACTCGTTGAGGTTTGACTGCAACTCTTCAGATCCTCCCTCCACGCTTCTTTGCTTGCATGACATACAGTTGCGGGTCGACTCTTGGGGGGAGTTTTCCCTTGGAAATATCCCCACCTTCAGGCCGTGCTCTGTTTCCACCGGCTGACAGCTTGTCTCAGTGGCATCAGCTCCTGCTGGAAACATTATAACAAAGAAGGAGGGGGAAAAAATCATTTAAATTCAGACCTCAGCACCTTAGGGAGCTCAGAGTCAGTTCTGTTCCCCCAATCAAATACTGTATATGTATACAATTTCTGCTTCTTCTCAAGGATTTTCCAGTAAAATCAGTCATTGGCAGAGTTCATCTCTACTGTACAAGCGAGACAGTGCATGTGTGTATGTGTGTGTGTGTATAGGGATGTCCTTGTGAGTCATGTTGCTTATCTTGCGGAGGAGCACAATGAACCAGGTTTCGTCAGAAAGAAAAAAAATGTCTCAAGAGATGTTCACTCACAAAGTTTTAGACCTTGAGAGAGAGGACATTTCCACCTCTCCACTTTTTTCAAGTTATATATACTACCAGAGAGGTGCTCTAACCTGATAGGAGAATCTAATGAACTCTTCTATCTTTCCCACCGCATTGCGTGTCGAACATATTTACTTTACTAATCCATCAACTATAGACCACATGACAGATTACACAGTTACAATCTGTCCGGAGCCTCATTTTGTCACGTATTTTTAACATTTTTGCCTCAGTATCTCTTTAATTTTTATGTACATGACATTTAGTATATTTCAATTACATTTTTTTTTTCATGCTTCATACTGTTTAAAATAGATCTTCATATTGTACATAGTATTCTATTTTTATAATGTTATACAGTACTATTGATATCTTCTTGTTTTTTGTTTTGATGCTGTGACATTTCAGTTTAGTATAGTTTGTGGTACTTTGATTAAACACAAATCTATTTCGGAGTATACACATCATGACAGCATAACATCAACTAAAATTATAACGTTTTTCAGATGTGATTTTGACACAGGATGCCTAAAATTACCACAAATTATTTTTGTCATCAATTAATCTGCAGATTATCTCCTCCATTAATCCATCAATTTAAAAAAAAAAGTTGTAACACAAACCAACACTTCCAACAGATCAAAACCCAAATATATATTCAGTTGTCTTTTTGCCTTTAAAAAATGACTGAAACCATTAATCAGTTACCTCAGCTATTGCATATCACCAATCAATAAAATGACTGACTGCTTGTATTAGATATCCAACTTTTTCCTATCTTTTATTTTTTTTCTTCTGCACCAGGATGACCATCTTAAGAAGCTTAAGATAAGACTATGATCAATAAAGAAAAGGACTGATGGAAAGAATTCTAACTTTTACATTCAAGGATAGATTAGTTAGGTTCAGGTAAGTTCAGGTAAGCATAAAGGGTGTTTGTGCTTGGCTGAGTTGCTTTGCGCAATATCTGTTGTGTTGGCCATTTTAACATTGAACCTGCTCTGGATGACTAATTCAGATGATTCAGGCCTTTAAAATGGTAACAGCAACAGTGCTTTGAAAGACTTTGAAAACCAAAAGAAAGGACAGCATTGAACAGAAGAGCTACACTCACAACCAAATAAACTCTCATCTCACTAAATAAATGAAAGCTCAAAGACATACACTTTTCAATCCATCTCCCTGGCTGACAGCCTCTACCTGAAGCTGCACCCTCGTGAGTGCGTCTCTCCCTGCAGCATAAAGTGTGGAGAGCTGCTTTGCTGTGCAGCGGTGCTCGTGTTTATATGGACGTCACAAATATACCAAGAGTTTGCCTCACTCCATTCTGGCACTTGGCCAGGGGGTTTTATGATTAAAACCAGATTGTGCTTGCCCAACTCTTAGAGGCCAGAAAAATAGATTGCAGTTACGCATACTCTGCACAAGAGGGAAGTACAGAAACATGCATGTATGTCTCTTCAGCATCTGCAATGCTGGACCTTTTTTTTAGGGAAATACTGAAGTGTATGTATCTGCTGTTTAAATGTACACTTCTGCTCCAGGGTCTTTTTCACAGATGTCATCTTAGGTGCTCTTCTAGTTTACAGTCAGTAATGACACATCTGACTGTGGCATGAGAAGAAAGGCTTAGCTCCTCATCAACCCCTAACAGTAAATTATGCCAATCCTGAGTCAGAGCTATGATCATCCTGTAAATAAAATGACGCCTCCTTTGTGTCACATGATTCAAAGCAAGCGGCTGTGGGGTCTTCCTTTGCCAGAAACGACTGAGCTCCTGCCAACTCTCAGTTCCCTCGAAGTTATGACTAAGTTACACTGCAAAAAAAAGTCTGTCTTAAGATTTTATCTTCCTGTCTGCCTTCAAATTTTGTTACTAAAGTAAGAAAAATGTATATGAGGTTGGTTTATATATAAATGTATATACGTTGCTTTCTGTAATACAACTTGCCTTTTTTTTAAAGAGCTGTGCTTTAAAATATGTCTAAAGCAGCAGCTGAGAGCACTACTTTGTTAGCAAGATCAAATGTTTAAAATGAAACTCCTCAAATCACCTCAAGTTTACTTCATCAAGTGAAACGATCTCACACATCTGGGTACATGTCTAACCAAACTGAAGATTTCAGGAATTTAACAAAACACTGATTTCTTATTTCCCTTGCTGAAGCAGACACATTTTGCAGTGTGGTGAAGACTGGGAAATCATGTGACATCAACAAAAGCAGACACATTACACTCCCCCCGCCGCCCACACAGACACCACACTCACATACATCAAACACACACATAAACCCTTTTTTGTAAGAGGGAGGAACACTGCAATTCATTTACTGACTTTGAAAACTACGCTGCCAGTAAACACAGCAAACGTCATCGGCTGTGAGTGCTGACGGAAACATCAACACCGTAAAAGAGGAGAAGAAAAAAAGTCCTCTTCTATCTGCACTTACCATGAGTTGTTCCCCTGCCTGGTCCCACTCTGACCTCCACTCACTGCAGCAGGGTCTCATGTTTCAGGCCCCCATGGCACTGGGGCAGACCACCCCCTCCTTCACACCATGCTGGTGCTCTGGCGGCCTCTACCTGGGTACGCAGGGGTCCTCACAGGCTTGGGAGGTGGGTATGAGCCCTTCCCACACCGCCCATTTTGAGGGTACGGTGGAGGCTTCTGAGTCCTTGAACTGGAGGTGCTGTTCCCAATGATGACCTTAGGGTCTAAGCTCTGCGGATGAGGCTCTGGATGGCCGATATGGTTGGAGTCTCTGTGGGAGTACAGGTGAGGCTGGTGGCCGTTTACACCTGGCTTTTCATGGTTGATTTCCTTACTGTGGCTGGGTGGGGTGAAGCAGCTAGTTTTGACAACCGATGCCATGTGCACAGGGGATGGAGAGTTAGTTCTTAGGATGATGCAGTCTTCATCGAAGTGCTGCGACACCTGCACTGGTGCAGGTTTGTGATTGGACAGCGGGGCAACTCTGAGGTCACCTGGATGAGCTGAGCCGTGAAAATTATTGGATGACCCATGAGTGATGCTGAGCGCCTCCTCATTGAGGTCGATATTGGCTGTGAGACGATCAATCTGGTCGACGACCTGAGGGACAATAAAGAGAGTCGATACCTGTCCAAACTGTACTGCATAAATGTAAAAGTACTCATCCAAATCAAAGCTGGTGTCCCTGGTCTTCAGCTGTCTCAATACACAATCACAGAGATATTTTTATTCATAATGTTGCTTCAGTACAATGCTAGGCTTTCGACAGATGCATTCAACTGTGAATCAGTGCTGTTTTACAGCTGCATGCAAGAGCAAGGCATAATTTAGTTAGTAACAGTCTCGAGCCAGGCGTTTTAATGTGCTGGCCGGAACACTGCCAATTTCTGCAGCGTTCTGCAAAAGGTCATTGCAAATTGTTCTCAATCACCACTTCGGTAAGAGATGATGAGTGAGTCACAAACAATGCAGTCGGCGTGCGCACACACATGAACAGACATTGACACACACGCAGACAGCAACCTGTGTCAAACTGATCTGCACAGTGGCTCATTTTGTCAGCATCTGAGCTGTGTGTTAATAGTTTTAAATGTCACAATATCCAGGGGAGTACTGATGAAAGGCTGGGGCATCTGCACCTGACGCAGACCTTCATGTTAAGACACCTGATGTACAAAAAGAGTAAACACGTATAATAATAGACCTTCCTACCTCTTTCATCTCCACGTGAACTTGCTTTAAACCCCCCAACACGTCTTCCAGGTTTGTCACCACTTGTCGTATTTGATCCCTCACCAAATCCTGCCTCCTCTTCTGCTTCACCACTTCCGAACACTGGCGCTGATGGTCGTTCGATTTTGAGGCTTCTGGACTGATGATGTCAGAGGGAGCACCATAGGGCCCCTTCCGTCTGCTTTGGTTCAAGTGTTTTTGTGGGACTTCAGTGGGAAAAAAACCTTTGTGAGAACCACTGCGTCCATTACATCCCTCCTCTGATCCACCCTTCAGTCTGCTCTGGTCCTGATGGATATCTCTTTCCTCCCCTCCCTCAAAGAACACAGACTTTGGTCCACAGTGGCCATTTGGTACATTTGGCATGTACAAATGACCTGACTGGGGAGCGTGCAGCTCCAAATGACAGTTCTCAGAGGTGCATTCATAGCCTTGCTCTTCCTTGTCCACAGATACGTACCTGACAGTCCTCTGGTGCGCATACCCCTGACTTTTGGCCTGAAGATGAGGGAGTGGATGCGGTATTACAGTGTTAAAGGGGTGTGCCCTGGTGTTGTTGCGCACCACACAGCCACACTGTTCTCTGACAGACGGGTAGTGTCTCACCCCAGGCTCCAGTGGGTAGTTCCACTGGGCAGGGTTCAACTCCCAGGGGCAAACTTGGCTCAAGTCATCCGACTGGCTGTAAGGACCGGGCCCTGCAAACACAGGCCTCCTCTGTGGGCTGCGATGACCGCTTCTCTCAACTCTGTCCACTCCGAAAGCTCTCCCTCCTACGTCTTTAACCCGAGGAGCCTGGATGTCTCCCCTGCAGTCCAGCGATGGGTGGTCTGTCTGTCTGGCTGATGCTGATTGGTATCCCGGCCCACCGTGATGACTGTACGTCTGCTCATAGTGGACGCAATGCTGGCAGGGGTAGGGGATGGGGGTATTGTTGTGCTGAAGGAATCGGTGGTGTCCCGTTGTTTGTGCGCCTTCTGTGTACATGTCCAAAGAAGTCCAGAGGCTTGTGGGGAAAACGCCTTAGAAAACAACTGGTTTCCTCCCCTCCCTGCTCTCTCCAGCCCAGTCATTCACTCGCTCTGTTTTCCTCATCTGCGTCTTCCCACAAGAAAACTTTTCTTCAGCTCTTTTTTCTCCTCTGCCCACGACTTCTCCCTCCCCTTCCTTCCTGTCCGTTGTTTCACTTCTTCTTCTCTCCTGTAGTTGTTAATCTCCTTGCCCGTTCTTTTCTTCTTCCCTAGGACTCCCTTTCTCCGACATGTACTTCTGCTAACTTTTTCTTACTCCTTCTGCTTCCTCACCCTGTAGCCCTCTCTCCTACATGGGGCCCCTCTCCTCCTCCCTCCCACTCTGTCTCTCTTTCTACCTCTCCCGCCTCGTTGTTCTGTCTCATTTGCTGCTGCAGGCTTCCAGTCTCTCTCTCTTTCTCTCTCCCCCTCTCTCTCTCTCACTCTGGCTGTGTATTTCCCGTTTCCTCCCCTCCCCTCTCCCGCTCTACTCTCTCTCTCTACCTCTTACTCCGTCTCTTGCCTCTGGTATATTCTCTCACATAGTCGACTGTACCTGAATATGTGAAATCCTTCTTTCCTCTCCACCTGAAATCCAGCCCCCCTGTGAGGCTCCTCCGGTAAAAGACTCCATATGGGTTTCTGTCTGTCTGAGAGTGCGTGAAAGAGTCCCAGCTCCGGTGCTGAGCTCATTAGCCCAACTAAAGCCTTTGCACTCTGCAATTAAATGCTGCCTGGGATTCCTCGGCCAGAGACTGAGAGAAGAGGGGAGGGGAGGAGAGAAGCTCTGGGGGAGGTGGGGTTTCTAACATACACAGACGAGGGAGTAGACGGCGCTCTGACTCAAGGAAAGACAGCCACTGGCTACAAGGGGAAGATTTTTCACCATATCTTCTTTTTTTTCTACCTCTCTCTCTCTTCCAATTCCGTTCCCTTTTGGTCCTTTGTTGCCTGTGTCGTTCCCATTCAATCACAGCCTCGGTTAAAGTGATTTCACCTCAACAGTTGAACAAAACTTCACTCTGCACTGTAGCGGCTCTCTATATGAAAGTATGCACCCTTTTTCCGCTCATATCCATACAATAGCTTTAAAATGCCACTTCATAGTCAGAAAAGCTTCACAATGTGCTCACGCCGTGTTAAATTCATCGTCCTACTCATTGTAAATCAAACTTGTCTCGCTATAGATAAACATAATCTCCAACTGAAAGGAACAACAACAAAAAAACTCCTTTATACAAATTTAGAAAGACGGGATGAGCAATCAAGATCTCTCTCTCCAAAATAGCATAACATGCCTGTGTTGTGGCTCTTTGTCCACAGCGGCAGAGGACAGGCGTTTATTTTCAGAGAAAATAACTGGAGCTTTGAAAACAATGGGTTGTAAAAAAGAACCACTGGGAACAACAGTAGAGGAGGATGAAGGGGATTCATTCATCCCAGCAGGAGGATAAGCAGTCCAGTCCCAACTGCTGAGAAATGTTGTTATAGATGAAAGACAACTGGAGTAACTTTACCTTATATATAGATTCACAGTAGGGAAGGGATAGTCACATAGGGATGCACGCTCACATTCAAAGGATTGCACCTATTGTATAATTCAGTTGCTTTTTACTGTGACAAACTAGGAGTGGATGTATGGATAGAGCCCTATATGGGATCAATAACTTTATGTATCATTATACAGTACATTTTTTGGGGGGGGGGGTTGATTGAAACCAAACTAATTGACAATTTTAAAATTTGAACCAACCATGATACTAGAAGGACATTTAAAGGATCACCAAATTTACAATCACAATTGATCTTGATGGAAACATGAATGTCTGCATCTAATCATTGTAATTCATTAAATTGTTGTTGAGATATTTCACTCAAAACCACAAATATCAACCTGGGAAACCTGAGGGGAAAGTCAAGTGATCACCAAAGTCATGAGGATTCAACGTTTGAGGAACATAAATGTCTGGACAAACTCTTGTGGCAATTTATTCAATAGTTGTTGAGACCTTTCAGTCAAAGTGGTAGACAGACCAAAAGACTGATAGTGCTGTTCATAGAGTGATGGCTGAATATATCTAATATTGTCATAAATTTGAGATTCAATAATGTAGAAGCAGAGTAGCTATTTCTGGAGCAACTTCACCTTCTTCTGAGTTGAAATCACACATTTCTTTCAAGGTAAGAGATTTACAATGTACACTGTTGAACAAGGCCAAGAGGTTATTAGTCCTTGGAGCTGTTTCTAAAACTTTTATTAGTTTTTGGACAACAACCGAGGTCAATGGCACACAGGAATAAGATATATCAGCCTTTGGATACATGCACAATACTTTTAAGTAAGAACAATTAATTGTTGGTTTTGTGCTGCACATGAGGTTTATTAACATTGTATAATGTATAATTACACTTTTAAATACCACCTCAGTACATTTTATCTGCTGTTACACAACTTTGTTGTCTCTCAATGTGCACAGAATCATAAACTGGTCCATTGTAAAATTGCCGAAGGTGGAGCCACCCACAGCAAATAGTCAGTCAACCGAGAGAGAGGAGCAATCTGGCCTTACTTTTTTTTTTTTAAGTCAACTGAGTCCTTTAAGCCACTCTAATTGCATCATTGTTCACTTTTGATAAACAACTCAGGGAATTTTTCACTCTGATCTTTTTTACATACCTTGACTTGAGACTTGAATATCAGCAAACTAGCAATATTTACACCTGACTGGGGGATTTTGGTGTATTTTCCATCCTAAATAGAAACACTGCATTGCAACTGTCTGGCTCATACATATGCATACACACAATCCAGACAGAGAGACAAGAAATTCGATGAGACAGGACACAGTAACACCTCAACCTGTCATCTTAATCTCACATTTTCTCAGTGGGGGTTCCTCAGTCAGATCCTTGTTTACAAGCTACAAAAAGGAATATCAAAGGTTGTAGTTGTCATACCGTCTGCACCCATACATATATATGGGTGAAGTATGTGCGTGAGTTGCCTCAGAAAGTTCCCTGCTTGTGCAGCTCTTACATCACACTGTTTTGTGTTGGTCTGCCCACCTCCCGCTTGGCTGCACGACTGCAGGGCAATGGTGAAGTAGAGAATGGGAGCCACACTTCACCACTCTGCCACTCTGTCCGCACTTATGTCCTTACCATCGTCAAGACGACCTAATTAGTACATATGGATATTTCAAAATTAGTCTATAGGAAGAGGTTAATATGGGATGTGTCAGATGTTTATCTTCCTGCAGATGCACAGGCCCAAATATTTACTGATACAGACTTGTCTGCCCACATCACACAATATGCAGATTGCTTGTAATGCATTAGCATGAAAGAGACACTGTGTGTGATATGATTAATGTTATGTCTGTGATATCACTGTATGGGCCAGGTTCTGCCTCATTAAACAGAGTCCCAGTTCATTGTATTGATTTAAAATTATTTTAATTACTTAAAGGGCGCTACATGAAAAAGGCCCAGAGTGCATTGCTGAATTTTTATGGACATTCTGTCTCTAACATTGTCTGCAGTCGTTTGATCATTAAAATCCATTAAAGTCTACGTACGTGAGGACAGAGAGCTTCTGCAGATTTGGCACCTAAACTCTAGCTTACCATATTATGATTTCATGGCCGATATTTTTAAATTATGCTTGAAAGCTTATTTTTATAGCTTGAGCATTAAGTATTGACCTGTAGTTATTGCATCTTCTATTTACTTTATAATGTACTGAATCATAAATCATTCTTTCTTTTAATATTTCTATAGGTACACCTTTGTTTGCACTTTCTGTATACCTCTAATATTTCCAACCTGGGGATCAGGGTCTCCCATGGGGTTATAAGAAGGATGAGAAAGCGGTGGTGGTGAATTAATGGATTAATGGAAAAGTATTAGAATTATGCATATATTACACGCATATATATAAATAAAGCTTCATGGTCTTACACCTTGCTAAAAAGGCTGGGAACTAGGTTGCTGCGCTATAGTATTTTTACCTCTCAGGGTATTGGCATACTAAAAAAGTACATATATTGCATATGATTACTAGGCCTGGGTATGTTGTTGCTGTTGGCTTTCAGTTCATAAAAGTTTCCAATACTTGGTCAAACATTTTTGTTTGTACCAAAAAATGTCAAAAATAAGCCCTAATTGACATTTAATGAAAACCTATTACAATATCTCCAAAATATAGATCTCAGAGAATGTGAGGGTCAGATTTTACACTGTCAGCTGCTCAGTCACAAACAGGACTTGTGATGTGTTTACCGTGATGTTTGTGTCATTATCTAAAATGGAAACACGAGCCTCATATCACACTGTTGTAACTACACCGACACACTGATATTGTATGTTAAACGTCTGCATGATACAGACACTTTTCAGTGCTCATTGTGTTAACTAATTTCAGAGCCAACAATGCAGTGATTAAATGACACTCTTTATTTGCAGAGGTGTGCAATATAATGTATTTTAAATTCATCTTTATGTACATTATAATTACAACAGTACAGCTAAAAAGAGCAGCAGACAACAGTGACTTCCCCTCCTAAAACAGATTCAGCAGTGTGTCTTATTTGAATGTTTCTGAGTCTTGAGAAAATCGAATATTTGAATCATTCATGCGGCTAGTAACATCAATACTCTAATGTACACTGAATGTATAAAATATTAGGTGCATCTTCATTACACTTGTCTCCTTCTCTGTATATACACCCTCTCCTTAGTAAGTACTATAAATGTAATGAAGGAAATCAATGACAGATAATGGCTTTCACCTGTTACCTCGTGTTATTTGTCAAGTATATGAAAAGAATAAGAAACCCTCCTATTTTGCGCATTCAATGATGACTGAGTGCTTTTAATGAGGATAAATCATCCCTGCATCTCTAGATGAGGTCAATCTAATTTCACTCCCAAATGATTTTCTATTGTGAGTAGATTATTATATTTCTGAGGAGCTATCATCATGAAATAGCAAGGACAATTTCCCTCGAGCTTGAAAATGAGATTGTATTTTGTTAAGGGTAAGAAATAAAGTAACACCTGACCAGTGGTGCATTTAAAAAACATCATAAACAGACAAAAATTAACAGGTATTCCTCTCCAGTAGCTTCTTTAAGGTGTTTACATTTCCAAAAACATTGGAAGCAAGACTGGACTCCCTGAGAAAAGAAAGTGCTCACAAAAACTGCAGTCAGAAGTGATTTCTCCACTGTGGGATAGTGACTAGTGACAGTGTCGAACCTATTTTACAGAAGACTACGTTAGATCTAACACACAGTGAGGTCATATCTTATATCAGTGCTCGTTGTGTCGGTGCACGTCCTGCTCGTAGGAACACAATGGTTACGTTGTTCCAAAAGAGGATTATAAAACAATTCCTATTTCCAAGCCAGGAAACCCAATTGCATCATGGCTAAAATGTGCCACAAAAATGCTGGCTCATGCAATTCATAAGATAAGTTATTCTTTGAGTTTTGCGGGGGAAGAAAATGGTGTGACGGTTGGAACTTGAGAGACACAATGTGTTCTTGCATTATCAAGCAGATCACTGCCTTTTTTCCCCCTTCATTGTATGTTCAAGGTTGGAAAACTACTGCAAAAAGAAAAAAATATTCCACACAGTTTAATTTTGATTATTAAAATTTAAATTAAACCTACAGCTTGAAGTACTGTTTACACTGTATATTGTACAGACTCCGGATCTGAACAAATCTGTAAAAGACCTCAGGCTGTTGTCGATAATTTGTCTCTATGTGCTGAGCATCAAGGACACCACACTGGAGTCAGCTGTTAAAAAAGGCCTGACATCCAAATGACAATGGCAAAAAGCACTAATGGACAGGATAATGACGGAGGAGAGCGAGTGTTGCCTTGAGAAGCACAGCTGAGATGGCTCGCAGACAGTTGTTGCCATGGCTGACAGTAAGAAAATGGGAATGGAATGATTCATTTTGCCCTCCCTGCTGGCGTGGGATTATATATGCTGTTGGGACATGGGGACAAAATGAAAGAAAGACCGAAAGAAAGAAAAAAAGATTTGTATTTACCTAGTTTGGCTCTTGAGTGGTGGCAAGGGGAGGGAGAGGAAGATGGCGGGCATGGGAGAGCAATTTTATCAGCTCTGCACTGACAGCACAAAAGGACACATCACAATGAGTGCAAGGGCATGTTTGGAGTTAAGACCGCTTTAAGCTGCAGTCAGGCCAAAATTCGCCTGGTGACATTTACTCGCCTGCTGATTTGAACTTTGACTCAAAAATTCACGAGGCTCTTCGATGTTCAGCCAAAAAGGGGGTGTGGGATTAACCTCTCATTCAAGAAATACTGATTGGTTACATTCTTGTTTCATGACAAAATAGTACAAGCAGAAGAAAAGAAAGGACGTTGTTTGACTGCAGAGAGTAACTGACAGATATTAATGAAAGTAAAATGTTTGATAAGAAGCTGTGAAATGTATAACTTTTTGGGCTACTGCAGTTAGCCATGCTACATCTAGCATTTGATGTTACAACCCTTAACCTAGCAGCTTGAGGCGGAAGTGGAACTACCTTAAAGTGCAATGGCACTTTAAAAATATCCCTGGCTCCAATAGACTCCCATTAAAAAGCTTTAAATTCTCTGTAGAAATACATTCGACCATTTTTTTCAACACATTATTACAGTCTAGTGTGTCTAGTGTGCTGGTTGTCTTTTCGGAAATGATTTCTCTGTAAATACAATTTTTAGTAGCTTTGAAGTCTGTGTGGGCGTTGATTGACAGCTGTGATTGACCACCTGCTGCTCTGCCCGGCTCCAGTACTCGCACTGAGCCAGACTATCTGAGCTTATGTTAAAAGAATAAACTGACATTTTTCTGCAGACATGCAGCTCTATTGTGTTTGTGGTTTCACCATCAAGACACCTCACAGGATGCTGTCACGCATTATTTTGGTAAGTTTAATGTTTCTTGATTATGAAACCCTGCTAACGCCATTTAGCTGTTGCTAAAAAGTTGCTAATCGTTAGCCAGTATGCAGCTAGGTATTCCCAGTGAGCTGGCATTTACTTTGGCCCAAAGTAGTGGGATTTGTTTCCAGAGTGTGACAGGCAACATTACACAGTCCTTACATAGAAGGTCCTGGCTCCAAAATGAAAAAAATAGCGTCAACCATAAGTAGTAACTCTGGGTTTCAGCCGGTCTAACTGCAGCTTTAAGGAAATACTTTGCCAGATGTGAGACGTCCCTATTTGCTTGACTTTAAGGCAAATTAATGCTATTAACAAATTGGAATCTATAGAGGATGATTTAACTGTCGGTCTGATTATCAAAGGAACACTTAACAATTTTCTTCATTCATGAGAAAGATTTTTTTCTTCACAATCTGTTATTTTTCCCTTTTAATGTGTATCATGGATACAGTTATATAAAGGGAGAGCAAGAGAGTCTTTCAGCACATTTAATAATCTACTCTATTGTCATTTTCATTCAATTACATGTGTGTCTGAAAATCCCTGTGCAGCTGGTATAAATGTTGATGCCTGATATATTTAAGTTCCATAATTTCCGTTTTCCCTTAAACATTTGGGCTGCTTAATAAAACTTTGACCTGATGAAGGCACTAGATAAAGTCAGGGGATGAAAGTTATGACAATTAGTCCTGAGGAGAACATTCAAATCCATTTAATACTACAAATGTCAACCTCATTGTGACACTAAATTAAAATTTGTAAGACCACTTAAAGTTATTAGGATTCATCCTCTGGGGACCATGAAAGTCTTTGTGGCAATACATCAGATAGTTGTTAAGATTGTTCTGGACCAAAGTGGTGGGCAGACCATCAGACCAACATTACCTTCCCTAGAGCCATGCTGGTAGTGTGGCTAAAAATAAATATAAAAAGTTTTTTAAGGATGAATAGAAAAGGTTCTTACATGGCTTTTGTTTTATCTGGGAATCAAGCAGCGTGGCACCATGAACACACAACACAGTCTGAGACATGAAAGTCTGGCCTGGCTTGGCGTCACAGCGCGGGACACTGCGTCTAAAACAGGAACAGACAGTCAGGCTTCTTTTCAATCGGATGTGACCTGCAGCAGTAACATACACTGACCCAGATAAGCCCACATCACATTGTTCATTAAACAGCATAAAGCCAAGCCCTTTGGTGATAAGTCCAGTGCTGAAAAATTGAAGTGACCACTGCCAAAGTTCATTGACTTTATGCCACGGTGGGGGAAGTGTTGAGATCTTTTACTCTACTAAAAGTACCGATAGAGCAACATAAAATATATTTAATTTCTTGTAAAAAAAAAAAATTTAAAAAAATCCAGCATTTAAATTTTATTTTTACTCAGTAAAAATGTGTAAGCATTATCAGTGTACTTAAAGTATCAAAGTGTAAAGCCCTGTGAGTGTCATATAATTATACATTATGTTCAACATTAGTAGGTTTGGTGTAGAGCTCATTTTAGGTACTGAACTTGCTGTTGGATATTTTAACAACGTCTCATATTTAAAAAATTGATTGAATGTTTTGTATGTGAAAACTTTTTTAGAAAAGTAAACGAGTCTCCAAAATGTAGTTACGTAGAAGTATAAAGTAGCCATAAAATGGAAATACTCAAATAAAGTGCAAGTAGCTCAAAATTGTACTTGAGTACAGTGTTCGAGGAAATTTAAAATACTATGTTTTTGACATAGTATCTTATCTTTGACCCAACCAGTCAAGGCAGATGGCTGACCACCTAGAACCTCTTTCCTCGAAGTTTCTTCCCATTAAAGGAAAGTTTCTCCTTGCTCATTGGGGAATATTGGGTCTCTTTAAATTACATCAGAGTATGGCCTATGTGAAAAGTACCTTTATGTACTTTTGTTGTGATTTGGTGGTATATAAATAAAATTGAACTGAGTTGAATGGAATCTCCTGACGACTGAAAATGAAGAATTAAATTGAATTATGAAGCATTTCTCCTGGAGTATCTTGGTAGCCAAATGGTTAACTGCGCATACCACAAAACTGCAACGTCCCTAATTTGACTCGAGTCAGGGATGTTTGTTGCATCTCATACAATCTCTCTCTCTCCCCTTGTTTCCTATCTGCATCTTCACTGTTCTCTGCCCAGTAACAGCAAAACACAAAGCACTTTTAATATGAGGTGTGAGGCAATAGTACCAAGTAACACAATTTCATCAAAATTATAAACATAGCATCCCACTTGTCAAGTGTATTAAGAGCTGATATGTTGATGATTCATGCTTACATTTCCATAAGTGCAGGACATTTTCAGCTACACACAATAGACAGTTTTTGTTTAATGTAGCAGTTACAACAATTGACTGAATGGATCCATATCCCCCTTTCATATTTAGAAAAGGGCTGCCTTTGAGGAAACAGTGTGAAGGTCAACATCTTAAACAGAAGACAATTTCACAGAAAGATGGTCCAGTTCATGTTACAGTAAGCTCAAGTAGTTTGTACTCTTCTCTTTGAGCGACTGAAGACACTTGCAAAAAGAGAGAGAGATAATAAATTATTCATTTTTAATGCAGAACAGTAAAGTAGGTGAATGTAAGTATCTTCATCAGCTAAAGTGACCACAGAAACTCTTGGCATATTATATAATAAAAAATAAAAAAAATTCAATCAGCTTCTCTAGTGTTGGCTGTGCTTCCAATTTGTTCCCAACATGAGGACCCTCAACGGGGACACAAAATAAAATGCAGGGGTCGAGAGGCAGTTAAAACAGGAAAAAAAACCTTTAGGCCACAAAAATGAATTACATTGATGCACACTTTGCTCATTTTCTTGTGAATTGCTTGATAATGTTATCTCTTTGGGCATCTAAAAATCTCACAAGTGGACATTTTTTCATTTTGAGGAGTTACAAGATAAAGGGATATAAAGACCAATAGTGAAAGGTAGCCACATATTTCAGTTACAGGGTAAGGTATGCAGATATTTAAAACTGATCACGTATGATTTGGGGAATTAGAGTCTCACCTCATTAAACACATTAGACCTTCATTATTCAGACTTGATTAAATAATTCTCCGATGCAGGCGACATATAATTACTCCAAACGTCTTTGCTGTAATACATATTAAGCAGAAAATATTCAGTTTGCAGCAATTTTAACATTTGGTTTAAGAACAAACAAGCCTTGAAATAGTCAATTTTTATTTATTCTTGACCGTCCATTATTCATGGACAACCCTTTGTTTGGAGCAATTTCTCATATTTACCCACAAACAAAAGCTGAATCATTTCTTCACTGCCATTCAAAGCATTGCATCTCCAAACTTTCCAGAAACACAGCAAAGTCATAGTTGATGGTGAGACAGGAAACAGTTGAAAGCACTGCCTTTTAACACATACACAGAGTAAAGCCTCCAGCTTTCTTTCTTTCCCATCTTAGATGAATAGCAGTGCACTTAAAGCTTCGCACCAAGGGAGAAAGCAAAGCTGTACTCAACTTGACAGCCGCTCACTACCTATTGTTCTAATTTCATATCTGTTATGATATTGCACAAAATCCTCCAAGTTAACCAGTTAATGTCAAAGACATCATTTGCATCTCACTGTTTCACATCTGCTTCAAACGATGACTTTAAATCAGTCTCAAACTAAAGTTTCCCCCAGAAAATGATAAGTACAGTCCTTTTGTGCATGTTTCAAGTACCTAACAATGTTTTAAGAGTCTTTTATTGCAGAAATTGACAGCAGGTGGTGAAAGAAAATTATCTTCTAATGCACTGTGGAGACACTTGAAGCTTTCTTGCTGGTGAGAACATCACTTGGTTCACATCTAATCTGAGGAGAAACATGCCAACACAGATCGAGCATTAAAAAGGCCAGATGACCTTATTTAAAGAAAGTTGGCAAAGATGCCCTCATCTAGGCTAAGCTTTAGATGAGTTACTGATGGAGATTTTGAGGGGTTTTGTGCTTTGCAAACAGTCGTTAAAGAGAAATGGACAGTTCTGCAAGACCTTGGTTGAACTAGCTCCAGGATAAGCCAAGCCTGGGAGTGTGGTTTAAAACACTGTGCTGACACAACGTTCAATCTTGGCTCCAGTGGTGCAACCTCTCTTATTTTCCTAAGTGGCAGTATCTTATTTAGTGCTGCAGCTCTTATATGGCATTGTCTATGAGTGTTGAAACTTTTTTGTCCTCTAAATCATAGACAACATGAGTTGATGTCACTTCCAAACTAAGGTCCAGTCCAGTTAAAGGACATCTAGCAGAACAGAGTTGGCAGAAATGGAATACAATAGTCATAATTATATTTTAATTAGTGTATAATCACCTGAAAATAAGAATTGTCATATTTGTGTTAGAATAAGCACTTTTAGAAACACTGGCTCTTGAGAGAGCCTTTTGCAACCATCAAAGGTTCCCCCTAATGCTTAGAAGGGGAGGGGTATTTAGTTGGTTGCAATCTGCAACCTCACCATTAGATGCCACTAAATCTTACTCACAGGTCCTTTAAAGGGGACATGCCAGCTTTTTGTGATTTTCTGTAATTTCTATACTGTTAGGATGTAACATATCTATGTCACATATCTCGAAATCTATCTCGAACCAACTTAAAATAGTGGGGCTCATTCATGTGTTTTTATGTTTATGTGTGTCATAGACCTCACCTCACAGAAGAATATATATTTGGCTTTGGCTAGAAAGACCATTCTTACTGGTAAGGTCAATTATTTTGTTGGTTTGGGTCATTTGTGGGATTTGTTGATAATAAGAAGTCAATGAAATGTGTAATACTTATATTATGAAATTATGTTTATGTGCTGTCTCATTTCACTGCCGTGTTCACCACAGCAACAGGAAAGACTGATTGCCTCAGAAACAAATACAATCTGCCCATGTCCACCAGCAGCTGGCATCAACAATGCTTTATGTAAAAGAGCCTTTGGATGACAAACATCAGATTCACAGAACAAGAGACCATTTTGGATAAAAGCAGCCTGTATTTGCCATTTGCTGTAATGTTGGAAAAAACAGTGTGCTCAACATCAAAACTACATATTATTTACTTAAACTGTACTTATAATTATACTTTTGTTACTGTAATTTAGTTCAAGTACAATATGAATATAGATGAATCAACTGTAAATGGTACGATGTCTTTGAAAATAGATATTTTGAGTCTTGACATTATAAGTCATACTCATAATGGGTACATTTAATGTGTTCACACTGGAAAAAGTGAGAGAAGATTAAGTATATTATGATAATTCAGTATACACAGTAAATAAGATTTTTTTTTAATGATTAACATTGACTTTTGAGTTTGCTTTTTTCCAGCTGAAAAGAAGGTAAAATAAATTGCAAACGGTGTCGAGAAAACCACAGAAATTCTTAGATGGCACATGTATCGGATCATTTTCTTTTAGTATAAAACTTAATGAAAGTATGTTGATTTATTTTTATTACTAATGCCCCTATAAGGCAATGCTAAGGCTCAGTAGTGCTTTCACCAAAAGCTAACGCCAGCATGCTAACATGCTTGCAATGACAATGCTAATATTCTGTTTTTTAATTTAGCAGGTATGTTAATCATGTTCTAGTCAAACATGTGTTTTGTTTGTTTGGATCCTTGCCTAACCCGATACTTTTTTAAAGATTTTGAGCTAATTTTCACAATTGTTCACTTCCACTCTGGCCTTTCCGGAGTCAGACTCTGAAAGGATGCAAGATGCCTCCTGCCCCGTGTTGGACTCTGAACTCTCTACATCTAAGCATGTTGAGCACCTTTTGACAAAAGAGACACATATGAATCTACATGGCTCAACTCTGTCCCAGTTCTGGTGCAACAAACACATCCCAAGGGTGGATCAATAAAGGATCAATAAAGAACCCACACTACCCAAGAAGTGGTACAAGGTGTTGAACAAATGCTCTTTGGATCTAATGTTGCTGCCAATTAAATTTTTACCAAAGATGAACTATCTAAATGCAATATGAAAACATGGATCTAAAGAAAGAAATGTTGAGTAGGTTTAAAACTTTTCCTTTTTGATAAAGCTTAGTTAGGGCCAGCCCAGGCTTGCATCAGACCTAGTTATGCTGCTTTAGGCCTAGACTGCCGGGGGACTTCCTGTGACGCACTGAGCTCCTCTCTCCTCCTCTCCCACTCCATCTGTACGCATTCATGTACCATTAATGCATGCTAATAACCTGGCTTCTTCCCCAGAGTTTTTGTGCTTTCTTGTCTCGCAGGTTCCTTTGGATCAGGGTCATGGACCCCTTAGTTATGGTTGGTGGGCTATGGGGAACTTGTGCTGACGTGGTCCTGCTTGACACCTACGCCTGCTATAATTACTGTTATTGTTGTTATTGTGCTTCTCTGTGTCTCCTCTCCTCTCTTCCACTCCCTCCTTCTTTCTGTCTTAACCAAACCGGTCAAGCAGATGGCTGCCCACCAAGAGTCCGGTTCTGCTTGAGGTTTCATCCCATAACAAGGGGAGTTTTTCCTTGCTGCTGTAGCCAAGTGTTTGTTCATGGGGGAATTTTGGGTCTCTGTAAAATAAAGAATACAGTCTAGACCTGCCCTAACTATAAAATGCCCTGAGAAAACTTCTGTTATTATTTGGAGCTAAATAAAAATTGATTGATTAATACACATGGCTGTCAAGTACACATTGCCATCCATACAGATGAGAGTTCTTCATAATTTGATTTGTCCACGGAGGACTCAGGAAGCGAGGGCTCATCTGCTAAATTCAGATCACACTCTTTTTCACATGTGCCCCACCACTTAACCAAAGCCACCTAAGAAAAGACACTCGACACAGAGAGGTGGCAAAAAGCACCGAGAACAGGGGAGGACTCATCAACCTCTCCAACAGGCTCCTGACTCCTGATGAACTGTCGCTATTGTCAAAGGGTTTATCTTTTGTTCCTTTTAAGACTCTTTAAAACCAGAGTAGAACTATTCAAGTCCTTTAGATATGTAAAACTAAAAGCATTATATGAAAGAAGACTATCCCCGTCTCCTCATACGCAGCATGCCCCTCCTCCTTTTCCTCCTCCTGTTGAACCCACACGTATTCTGTCTGGTTTGAAATGTAAAAGTACCTTTATTCTCCCAGTATGCAATCCCTCTGTAGCCACTTTCTGTCGGGTAGTAGACCAGGAGATCTCATCCTTTTTCAAAACAGACAAGTATAAAGGCTTCTCCTTCATCCTCAAAAGAGCATCAAGCTCTTAATAGTTTGTCCAATGATAATTCTGTTGTTATAAGGAGTGCCGATAAAGGAGGAGCAGTGGAGGTTCAAAATAAGGAAGCTAATGCAACTGAAGGTTTGTGCCAACTTGGAAACAGTGACTTTTACGGACCCCTAAATTGTGATCCCACTCTTCAGTTTGCCAAAGAGATTCCAAGGTTTCTTAGTTCAGCTATAGGTGATCAGCTGAAAATCAGAAACTGAATTTGATTTTATATTGCAACACCTATTTTGTATATACACTCCCTAAAATTCACAAATCATGCAATAAACTGTTCCCTTGGCACCCTTTAGTTGCAGGTTTTCACTCTGTTAAAATGTTGGTTTCATTTATAGATGATATATATTTTCATATTCTCTGGTACTGTTGATGAATTGGAGGCTTTCAGTCTACACCTAAATTCTGGCATGTCAACTATGACATTTTCATTAGAGTACAGTAGAGAATCTGTGTCATTCCTCGATGTGCTTGTAAAGTGAACAAAGCATCTCAGCACTAGAAAACAGACTGATAGAAATACAGTTTTACACTTATAGTAGCTATCATCCTCCAGGTTTTAAGAGTCTTCCATATGGTCAAGGAATCCGCAGCAATGCCAGCGTATTTGGAGAACAAGGTATAGATATGTGTAATCATTTCATAGATAGAGGCTTTAATGATCATGTGATAAGGAACCGTTTTGATGAAGTGAAAGATGTTGACAGAAACAGTTTATTAGCCCCTAGACCTCCCTCTAGAGAGACTCTAAAATTGTTGGCTACAAAGTTTTCTCCATTATCCAAAGAGATTAAGATGTGTGCAGTGACCCTTTAGTAGGTCATTCTTTTAAAGATTTGCCAATCTTTGCCAATAAGCGTGCCAGGAACCACAGGGACACCTTGGTCAGGGCTGATTGCTGATTACCACCTCAGCATTGTCTGTCTAACCTACTAGGTGGTAATTTGACATGTTTGAACTGTTCCCAGTGTGGTACTATGATTAGAGGACATGTCTTTTACACCCACATACTGGTAAAAAGTTCACCTCCTTCATTAGAAGAGGCAGAAGAAGTCGGTTCATTCACAGATGTATCCTGTTATATAATTATGTATTTTCTTTGAAGATTAGTGTTTGAACCTCACCTGTTTATACAAATTTGCCATTTCCTTTTTCCTTGTTTTTATATGACTTTAGTGTGTTAACATGCTAACATTTGCTTATTAGAAAGACAAAGCTGAGGCTGATAGAGATGTCAGTAGTTTTATTTGTATTTGCATTGATTGGACAATTTAAAAGTGTGAACAGATAACAACACTGGAAGAAATTAGGGGATCACCAATGTTATTAAGAAACATCTGTGGGAACCATGAATGCCTGTACAGAATTTCATGGCAGTCTATCCAATAGTTGTTGATATATTTTTATCTGAAAAGTGTAGAGCCATGCTGCTAGTGTGGCTAAAAACAGTGAATAACAGTATTTATACAGTTTGTTTTCAGTATGGATTCAGACACAGTTTTGAAACAAAGTGCAGTATGTGATGATATTTCAGTTTTTTTTTATTGGTTTTGGTAAAACTCACAGGAAACCCACTTCAGTTAGTTTAACAGACTCAGTTTAGACTTTAAGAGTGACATATCTACCATTTAAAATAAAATAACATAGTGTCACCTCCTCTAAACAGATGATTTCTGGATGATTTATCAACTTTCAAACTGAAATGCTTATTTTGGAGACACTATAAACTTTCTCATTATAATTAGCTGAGCTGCATTTCCTGTGTGACACCACAGGGATGCGGGGAGGAGCGGTGCAGCTGACCTGACAGCTAGGAATGCACAAGTGTCACTGACTCCCACTAACCACTGGGAGGGTCAAAGGTCAGCCAGTCATTTTCACAGATGTTGTTTTCCTGTTCTGCGGGCAACTGGATATCCACTGATCCTGCTGAGAGAGCCCAGAATGTGTTGGTGTTGAATGCATGATGCTTTGTGCTTTCACAAAGTAAATGATCCTGGATGTATTATACTATTAGATTGTCTCCTCCAGTTTTAACCATTTCCTCTTTCTCCTCTGAAATAGATTAAAATTCTCATCTTGATCGATAGGTGGCACTCATGATCCTTGACAGTTTTGCAAGGTCATCTTTTTGTAGGCATAAATTATGGTTTGAAACAGTGAGCAGGTTACAAGTGTAAGGGTTTTTCACTAGTTTTCATATTTTTGGCCCTGTTTCATCTATAAATATGTTTTTAAAATGTGGCATAAAATATAACTGAATAAAAAATAGAAATGAGGTTGCTCAGCCTTTTCATAGATGTTATACTGAATAACCCTGCTGACAGAAGCAACCCATTTTGACACAAAACCACTGCCCATCTCTGTCCTTCATTCTCATTCTTGGCTGCTGAAACTCTTATTCAGGCATTTATCACCTCCAGATTTGATTAATGCAATAGCACCCTCTATGGCACATCCTCCAAAGTCCTGCAGTACATCCAAAAACCTGCCGCCTGAGTGCTCTCTCCCTCTCGCTCCTGCTCTATTACATTACTTACTGACTCCAAAACGCCTATTGGCTTTGTGTGCAGCAAAGGACGCAGAGCAATCCACTTTTCTCTACATAAAGAGCTGTTTATCACATGGCCTCTTCCCATCCAGGTGGACTTTTTTTAACTAATACACACACCTTCCTCCAGAGCTGCTGCCAAGATCCTGGACTCCACTACAAGGACAGAAAAACCACAAGTGCCTCGTTATCCGCCTTCAATCAAACTATTAAGTCGCCTTTTCAGTGAAGCAAGGGGTCATTTCTCTCCCACAGGCCATATCTGATTTGTCTTGCCATTTTATGTGAATGTCAGATTACATAAAAAGAATGACAAATTGAATGGAGTTGACTCACAGTAATTTTCCAGTTCTTTTTATTCCTTGATTATATTCCTGTTCATATTTTTCCACTGGGGCTTCCTGCTATTTGTTTGTGATCCTCTATGAAGCGAAATAAAAACTCAATGAATAATTTAGATGGATATATGACAATGCTAACATGCTCATTCATCCTCTTAGTTTTAGTATGCTATCATGCTAACATTTGCTAATTAGCTGAGGCTGATGGGAATGTTGTTCTTTTTGCAAATATTTTGGTCATGAATCATCATCAAATATTGGACAAATTAAGTTGGGTGAAAGGTTACATGATTAGGTTATTAAACAATCTATATGTCCAGAGGAAATTATCAAAAAAAAATCATACATTTTAACAGCACAGGCATCAACATCACATAATGATATGTGACTTTAGGGGCTTGTTTGACATCACAGTAGTCAAAAGCAGTTTACTGTTTTCAAACTCTTCCAGCCGTAGCTGCACATAATGGACAGTCAGGCCTCTTAGAGCCAGCTAGCCCATTAGCCCGTGCTAATGCATCCAGGACTCCCCGCCATGCGCTGCCCGTATCACTCCAGACTGGATCTGGTTTCACACAGAAGCCGCCACATCTTTTGGTGCTCGGGGCAACTCCAAAAAAATTACCCCTGAGAAACCGGACAGATCAGATTGATCATGAAACAGTTGATGCTGGATAGGGAATATGCTTTTTGTCCAGCATACTAATCGGTTTGTGGTTGAGGTTTCCATGAAATTAAAGTCTAGCAGAGGATGTTAGGTAACTGGCAAAATAATAAATATTTCTGGGTTAAAAGACAAATTGTTAAAGAGACACAGTTACAAGTATAGAGAATATTGTACATGTACAATAACACATATCAGATTCTGGTGTCTCCTCAAAATGTAAAGTGGATATTGGCTCAATCAGAGGGTGAAATTGTTTTTGACCATGCCTGTGATCTTGGGTTTCACAGCTCTGCCTTGCTAAATGGACTTGGTGCATTAGGGGCCAGAGAGGAGCGTGCTGCAGAGTGCTCTTAAAAGGCGAGAGGAGAAAAACAACTCAAGATAGCCTCCCTGTTTTTTTTTTCAGCCCTGCTGCCCTGCTGTAGAAGGACAGTGACACATACCAACCATGTATGGAAGCGCTGCGTATCGGGTTACAGCCGTCAAATCAAAACAATAGTCCTGATGGAGACAGGGCAGAATGTATATGGAGGGTATGGTGAGTGACATGAAGGCACCTCATGTGACGGAGGGTAAAAGTTTTCCATTCCTTTGTTACAACTGGATATAATTTTTAGTCTTTGTTTTAATGGGCTATCGGACAAGTGCCACATACAGTAGGAAACAAAAAGTGAGTGCAGTGGTTTGTAATTTAGTAACCATCTTTTATCAGGTATCCAAGGGAGACAAAACAAAACACAAGAAATAAGTAATAATATTCTTTTGGCATTATTCTTACTGGCTGGGATCCTAACTTAGGCAACTTTTCTCTCATTTGGTTAAAAAAGCATCTTCCTTACAAGTTAAAGGAGGTGTTTTTCAGTGTTTTTTTTATTGTCAATAGATAACTCGATGAAAAGACCAAAATCAACAATGTGTTTTTTCAGCACTTTTCAGCTCAGGCACTCTAAGTCCATTAGCTCCTACTGACTGTAATTCTTTAAAAACAGGTCAAGGATATATGTTTATTCTTTTCAAGAAGACTGACTCATTTTAAGAGGCACTGCTCTTGTACTGGAGACTAAAGTCAGGATATTTCATCCTGTGATGCTTCAGTTTTTGTTTTAATCCATCTCATGTGAGTTTCTCAACATGAGGAAGTGGCATGAAAAATTGCTGGAATGCCCCTTTAAATGTTCAATCTTGGCTATGTGTGAAAAATGTGGTAATGTTCTGTAACTGTCAAACTCATTTTATCAATAGTACCAAGGGTTGAATCTTTAGCGTTTTAGTAAGAAAAACCCCCAACTCAAAACCAAAGAACAACACCTGCTGACATTTAATAACTTCATAGCCACCCAGAGAGTAGAGTGAGGCTGCAGTTTAACCGTCTGCTCAGTAGAGAAAATCTTTGGCTGCAGCCTGTCCTCCCTCCATGACGTCCACACCTCCAAGGCTAGGAAATGGGCCAGGGGCATCCTGGCTGACCCCTCGCACCCCATTCTACCACATATTCCAGTCCCTCCCCTCTGGAAGGAGATACCTGACAAATAAAACCATCAGACACGAGAATACTTTTTCACCTGCGTCATACAACTCATAAACTCCTAAGCTGAACTCCCCCATCATCATAACAGTGTCTATGTTTTATGTTTTTTATTAGATTTCTTTACAGAATATAAATGTCTTTGCATGTTTTTAAAGCTGAGCCAAGGCAAACTCCTTTTTATACTTGGCAAATAAATGATTCTTGAATCCTTGAATCCTAAATTTCAGCTTGTGTCTCCCTCTCATTCGGGAACTAAAATTTTCTCTCACTTCCACTATAGGAAGGGTGACTCATCACGCTGAAGCAGATATGCCAATAGTGCACACTACCAGCAGGGTGTGTAAATTCCACACCTGTCCCATCATCCTATCTCCCTCCCCTCCTCTCTCACCCCTCCTCCCCCTTTTGTGCCTTCTCTCTTTTCACACATGCTCCCCCCTTCGTTCACCCACACCTCACACTGAACAGCTTGAGGAGCAGAAAGCAGCGCTGTCTTGCTAAGAACATGCAATAGAAAACAGAGAAATCGGGTTTAACGGCACTGAAGGCCTCTCTCTCATCTCATCAGCATTCCTCTTTGCAAGCAGGTAAGTTGAGATTCACATTTCTTGTGACTAGATGCGTGAAGATTTGTTTATTAACTCTTTGGTCAACAGAGGAGGAATGTGATGCATCAAACATGTAATCCATAGCATGTGTTGAAATTATTCACTAATCCAATTAAAGCATCTTTTCTTATTAAGCCAATTTTGCTGAATATGGCGCTGCCGAAATGCTTGTACAGACTGTGCCGCCCTTACGTCTTCCTCTATCCCCCTCTTCCACCCACTTTTTCTCATAACATCGTCATCTCTGAAGTGTTTTTTTTGGTTCACTTTTTCTACAGGGGTCCATTCACCTAAGCAAGACAACAACAAGGCTGAAGAAGTTGAATAAAGTCACGTAAGGGTTAGGCAGTGAGCACAGACTGCTTTTGTTATGTTGTTGTTGTTATTTACCCCCAAAAGGATCATCTCACATCTTCTCCACAGGAGAGGAGGTGGCGGGATGACAAAGGCTGCAGCTGCCCTTTCTCCTCCTGAAGCAGGGTGAAAAATGACATAATGGCTGTCGAGCTCAGGTAACTTCACTTGGACACCGATACCCTTGAAACTTATCCAACTCTTGGGTTGTGTTTACAAGATTTGTGCCGCTGCGGGAGTGTGAAATCCAAGTCGTTCTGAATACACAGTCTGTGACGGTCTCATAAATACTGTTGCCACCTTGTCATATTCTCGTTAATGTACTGTTAATTAACCAGAGCAAGTTGGAGGAGGGAATAAACTATCTTTGTTATTATCAAAAATAATCAAGAGTAGAGTATCAAGACAGAATTTGTGCCTGTATGCGTGTAACGATTTTATATGAAGCTCCAGATGGAGGCAGCATGAACGTGAGAGTAAGTTGTTTTCCACTGAGCGGTGATGTCATGACACCACTGTTTGGGCGGACTAACAGTTTAATCTGAAAACTGAGCCTATGTCCTGAGGCTCAGACAAACTATCTGAGTACAAACGTCGATGGTAGAAACTTCTCCAAAGCTGTGGTGGGAAAAAAAACACACCCTGACTGAAAGCTGATATCTGCATTTAAGGTTTATAAAACACTGCGTCGTCATGACATTTAAATGCAGTTCACTAAACCTTTCAGCGCTGAGCTGCTCAAATCTGGGCCTGCATCTTTAGTAATTATATTTGAGGGTTGACGTGAGACAATTTAGTCTTTTTCAAGGCTTTTTAACAGGCAGGTCATGAAAAGAGCAATTCAGTTATTGCATTTGAAAGTAATGAATTGTGGTCTAATATGTTGCCTGCCCTCGCCACCCGCCGCACATTCTTCATTCATTTTGGTGGTCACTGTATCATATTAAACTAGTTCAGTGTATTTTTATAAGCAAATCACCCCTGTTTTTCTGGATCCTTTTATATCAAATCACTGCAGTTGACCTGGATTTCTCATTTTGGATACATGGCAGCATGAGCCAGCGATTTAGGCAGTAGACATGATCATTTTGCATGACAGGAATGAGCATTATTGTAGCATCGTTTCAATCTGTGATCTCCATTAAGAAAAAAGTATGATTTTATGAATTGTATTAAGATTTTTTCTCTCATTCAGAAATAGATGTGCAAAGTTCAGATTTCACCCAGATGTCCATCATGTAAGCACCACTCTCCATGTGACTTTTCTGAAGATGCAGAACTTAGCTCATTAGTGAGCATTGAGCCAAACAGGAATTGTTCACAGTGGCTAAGTTCAGCGTCTGACATGAAATAATTAGCTCCTGCATACCTGTGAGCCCTGACGTACCCGAACGGAGTCGCGTGAGGAGAAGATGTACAGGATGAAAAAAACCAGGACACCTGTACTGTAAAGCGAAGAGGAATGCTGTAAATGTCTTAGCATGTCCAGACACAGTATTCAGCTTATCTTGATTTATGGGGGGGCTGTGAAAAAGAAGAAAGGGCAACAATGGATGGCAGATGGGCTAGTCAGTGTGATTTGTGAACCACAGCACTAATATTCACAGACCCTCTTTGATATGAGTTCATTTTCCACAATATATATGTCTGTTTTGGAAAAGATTATCTCCTGAAGCTGCATCATTTCTCAGATGAAAATTATCTCAGTGTACAAAAGCATTAACAGTGTATTAACAGTGAGCTCACTGTGCCTTGCAGAGTTTAATATAGAACCACAAGTTGTTAAATTTTCTGCTGTAATCATTTCAGGATTGTGGTAACATGGCGTTTGTCAGGTTGTGTACTCCTGTGCCTACTGAACTGGATTCAGTGTGTCTTTGCAGAACTGGCTCAGTCCAGCAGGAACAAGAGTGACACCCGATGTGACACCATCAACATTAACAAGGCTGTCACCACTGTCCCCATTAAAATGATCAGAAGTAACACACCAGACATGACCACAGACATGTTTATAGCACTCAGCAGCAAGGATTTTGTCAGGAGTGATGAATTTGCGATTTGGACACAAAGAAATGATGTGTGTGTGCTTCTTTCTTCTGTATCTGTGTTTGTTTGTGTGTGTGTGTGTGTGTGTGTGTGTGTGTGTGTGTGTGTGTGTGTGTGTGTGTGTGTGTGTGTGTGTGTGTGTGTGTGTGTGTGTGTGTGTGTGCGCGCGTCCTATTTTGTCTCCCTGTGTGCCTGAATCTGGCTGCCTCTGCAGGTAGTCGTTATCAACAGCAACTGATTTTTGCTGAGTAACACTTTACGTTGCCTCACTTCATTCCTCACTTCATAATAAGCTGTCAGTGTGTCTGCAAGCTTCTCCGCCAAATTGGGATACACCAGCTCATCACCTCTGCAGTCATTACGTACCTGAATGGAAAGGCACTGCATTAGCATTTGCAAAACTGATCATCATAAGATATGTTATTGATTTTGGATGTCTGCAGTTATCAGGTGCCATTAGGTTTTCACCTTGGGCCATCTTCCTGTGGACTCATGTGTTAGAAAATCTGCAGATGTGCAAGAAAGATACTGCTTTGGTTTTTTTAACACAGTAATTATCTGTGGTATCTAGCTAAATGCATTTTGAGAAAGCCCAAAATGCACTGTGGAAATTTTATTTAATCCTTATGTGGGTAAATGTATTAAAACTGTGGAGTTCACATCAATTTCTATTCTGTTAATTGCACTATAGATGCCATCCTTATCTTTCCGCCTTTCTGATTTAAATATCTTGTAAGGAAGATCAGTCTTGTTAAGGAGGATTAAAGAACTGAAGTTCTTAATAAACCTTTTTTTACAGAAGACACTTTGACATGTCACATTAGCACAAAAGCACCGGTGTAAATAATAAAATGAATGATGGCCACGTTCAATTTAGCTGCTTCAGTGACAGAGTCTTGGTATTGTGCTGGCTGAGTCAGTGTCACACTGTAATGGCTTACTTTAATAAAGAGAGCCGTCATTGATGTGATTAGTATTTAATCTGTTTTTTTCAGACAATTCAAAATATCTTCCATTAAAAAAGTTCCGCAGTCAACATCAGATGGCACTCCCCTAAATGTGCTTTTGTGTGGTGTCATTTACTTCAGCTTACTTTAGTTTATTTGTACCATTTTTAATAGCATGGGTTGATTGAAAATGTAGTTAAAGGATTGGTTCACAATATTGTCTTGAAACAACAGTCAGGTGCTCATATGAACACTGAAAGAGGTTTTCCTAGCTGTAATCATTCTTCCTGTTTATACTGGCTATAAAAACATCCCCCTCAAAATGTGCTTTCAGTGTAAGTGATAGGGGCCAAAATCCACAGTGTGTCCACACAGTCATTTTGTGCAAAAATATTTTTAATAGTTGATCTGAAGATTATATGAGGCTTCAGCAGTCTGAGTTAGTCACATAAAGTGGATATCTGCCACATTTACAGTCGTTTTAGCATCAAATTCCCTCTTTGTGTTTCCCTGTTGAGCTGCAGTGAAAGTATATTAACAATAGAAACAACTGTTATGTACATTTTGTGGACTTTGGCCCCCATCACTTACATTGCAAGTGCATTATGAAGCGATCTTCTAATGCTTAGTATGGAAAGAAGGAATAATTATGGCCAGAACTTATTTCAAACTTCAATATCATTGTTCATTTGGGTATCTGTCTGTTGTTTAAAGACAGACTTTAAAAATTGTGAACCTGTCCTTTAACAATAAGAAGAGGGGGAATATCCCATTTATGCAGGAGAGATAAAAACAGCAGCTACAGCAGGAAGTGACCCAGTGATTCAAGATGAACGTCTTTAGATATAAAATTAATGATTAACTGATGATAGAACTGAACTTCCTGAGGTTTTTTCCCCATTAAAGTAGTTTACAAGGATAGACGATGTCATATGCTGCACAGATTGAGAACATATTTGTGGCAAATGTGAGATTTTGGACTGAATCACAAAACTGACTTGACAGACTGCAGGTTATGCACCACTCTAAGTTGTAAAAAGATAATTATTTGCATAATGCTGCAGCTACACCTCGCAGGCAAATTTCAGCTTTTATCATTTCACCATTGAATTGAATAAATGCCAGTCTCAACAACACAATATGCTCCACACAGACACTAAAATTTACTGCAGATTTGTGTTGATTTGCATTATATTGCTCAGGTGCTGCTTTTTTAGTATCCATCACCTGTATGAACTGAATATGTGAAGGGAAGAGAAAGCATGTAAATCAAACTGAAAGCATGTAAGTATACTGCTACAAGCACACTTTTAGTCCCTGTTAGGTGTTGGCCATTATCATTTCTATAATAATCCAATATTATCAAGATTATTTACATTTAACATTATAGAGATTTTTCTATTACGAGAAGCTTAGGCAGCTACAAGCCACAGACATTTTAAAATAACCTTATATGACGCCCTCTTAAACCCTCCAACTTAACCAACCCGCCAGTTCTTGGCTGCTGCTTTTACAATGAAAAGGTTTGAGGTCAAAATGTTAATTAAAATTGTCAGAATGATTTGGAGCGTCTGGACCACTGCAGAACATTTCTTCTACAAGGAGACAGTGGCTTTCGGTTCAAACTACCTCAAAGGATGAGTTCACAATTTTTCAAGTTTGTCTTAAAAACAACAGTCAGGTGCCCAAATGAACACTGGAACAGGTTTTTCTTTCCATGATCATACCTCCTGTTCATACCGACCATTAGACGATCCCTTCATAATGCACTTACAATGTATGGGGACAAAATTCACGGCTCTCCATCTAAGCAAAATATTTTTAAAAGTTTATCTGAAGCTCATATGATACATCAGTCATCCAAATTAGTCAAATTAAGTTTATTTCAACATTATAATCTTTTTGGTGCCGATGTCCCTCTTTTTGTAAATGTGGCTGATTTACACTTGATGTGAATACCTCAGACTGCTGAAGCCTTATATAAGCGTCAGACACACTTTTTAATGCATTTCTAGAGAAAAATACTGCATGGATGCACTGTGGATTTTGGCCCTCATCACTTACATTGAAAGCATATTATGAGGATCTTTTAACAGTCAGTATGAACAGGAGGAACTTATCCTTTCTCCACATTGTTTTTTTTTAAGTCCATCAACCCATGCTATCAAAAAATGACAATTAAATGATAATGATCATAATTTAATTGAACTGGGAAGAAGAAATTTCGGTCATATTCAGTGATTTCAAACGATACATTTTTCCAAAGTAACAAAGTGAGCGTAGATCAACAGTAAATTGGAACAATTTACGAGACCAAAATAAATGTACCAGCGTTTCTCTGAGCTCCCCACAGAAGGTACAACTTTGAGTTTGTAAGGTGTCCTCGAGTGTCCTCAGAGGCACCTATAAATAAAATGTATAATAATTATTACTATTATTAACTTACATCAATGTCTTTCCTGAGTTTCTGCAAATAATAATTAGTTGGATAAACCCTGTGAAGAATTTTTAAAAGAAAACACTGCAACTCTGTTAAGTGTGAAAAACTCTTTCCCAACAAATATCTTCAACAAATGTGGACCACTATGATAAGACAGAGAGTTGACTTATGATGTCTGGTTGGGAAAAGTTGATGGATTGCCTCTTTTTATTCTTAATTTGCCATTAAAATTAAGTTCTCTTTTTTTCAATCTTTACTGAGAAAACATTCAAATATAAAAACAGTGTAGACATGTGCTCAACATAATGGTATACAAAGAAACAAGAATATGAATCTAAATAATATGAATCTAAATAAGTAAATATTGGAAAAACACAGTTAGGATAAATAAATTCATTTATATGAAATTATTAAAAAAATAACATACATACATTATTCGTCTTTAAAGAGCTCACTGTACAGTTTTAGAAGCTGTATAATTTCTTAAGATTATTTCAGTGTAAAAAAGCATTAACAGTGTATTAACAATGGGCCCACTGTGCCTTGCAGAGTTTAATATAGAACCACAAGTTGTTAAATTTTCTGCTGTAATCATTTCAGGATTGTGGTAACATGGCGTTTGTCAGGTTGTGTACTCCTGTGCCTACTGAACTGGATTCAGTGTGTCTTTGCAGAACTGGCTCAGTCCAGCAGGAACAAGAGTGACACCCGATGTGACACCATCAACATTAACAAGGCTGTCACCACTGTCCCCATTAAAATGATCAGAAGTAACACACCAGACATGACCACAGACATGTTTATAGCACTCAGCAGCAAAGATTTTGTCAGGAGTGATGAATTTGCGATTTGGACACAAAGAAATGATGTGTGTGTGTGTTTCTTTCTTCTGTATCTGTGTTTGTCTGCATGAATGTGTGTGTGGTCTGTCATAGGCTACTTTTGGGGACAGATTTCAGACTTAGGAGTTAATTGGGGATAGTTGGTCCAATTGGGGACAAAAGCTATGTCTATGTGTGATTAGGGTTAGGGTGAGTCTCCAGGAAGTGAATGCAGGTGTATGTAATGTCCCCAAAAGTGACAATGATCTGATAGCTGTGTGTTTGTTTGTTTGTGTGTGCGCACGTCTTTCCATTTTCCATCTTTGAGAGAGCTAATTTCAGTTGAAAACCAGCACTGTGAGGATATTTTGGCTGGTCCTCACAACTTCAAAGGTCAATTTGAGGGTTAAGACTTTGTTTTAAGGTTAAGGTTAGAATTGGGTTTAGGTTCAATTTAGGATAAGGGTTGAGTTTAGGCATTTAGTTGTGATGGTTAAGGTTAAGGTTAGAGGTTAGGGAAGGCATTATGTCACTGAGTGTCCTCACAAGGATATAAAGACAAATGTGTGTGTGTGTGAGAGTGTGTTCTAATTTGTCTTCCTGTGTGGGTGAATCTGGTGCCTCTGCAAGCAGTGGTTATCAGCAGTAGCTGATTTGTGCTGAATAACACCTCTACGTTGCCTCACTTCATTCAGTTCACAGTTTGACAGTTGTATTACTTTTTTTTGTGTGTTTATAATAGTCTTAATACATTCTTTAATTCACACAAATATCCTGTGAATTTGGGAGTAACGTTTGCTTATATGCATTTGAAGACGAGTGACAAATGAAAGGAAAAAACAATATAAACTGTCTTTTAGTAAAGTGTTGGGTCACCACGTGTTGCCAGAACTCTACAGGAGGGATGAACACCATTCTTCCAAAAGATACTCCCTCATTTGGTGTTTTGATGATGGTGGCGGAGAGCGATGTCTAACACGTCAGTCCAAAATCTCCCATAGGTGTTAATTTGGGTTGTGATCTGGTGACTGTGACGGTCAGGGCATATGATTCACATCATTTTCATACTCATTAAACCTTGTGCTTTATGGATGGAGGCATTGAAATGTTTCATCATAGGATAAAGGTGATCACTCAGAGCTCCCCCACAGCTTAACAGAGCCACCGTGTCCCCTTACTGTTAGGGATCAAGCATTCAGGCCTGTACCAGTTTTTCCTTTAACTTCGCCAGTTTGCACGTTTGAAATTATTAATATAGAATCATTAACTATACAACGAAAACAAAGTTATATAGATCATGTTCAAAATGTCAAAAAAGTTTGTGGTAGACGCGCAAATCTGGAGTAAGAAAATGAGTGCTGGACCAAATAACAGAATCTATAAAAGCAAGAAAATAGTCAGCACACTGCAGCTCCCAATGCAGGTATTAGTCCCACGGTGGGAAAATGTACATTATTGCAGCAGCAAGTGGATAGCAAAAAATAGAAAGAGCATCAATAGATAGAAAAAATAACAATAAATAATAAATAAGTACACAAGCAATAAAAAGACAATAGTAGTAAAACATGTAGTAAAAAAAAAAAATTAACATTATTATATACAATATTAATATTGGTGCTGAACGATGATAAATCTGAGTTTGATATTGATATTGCACTAGTTGAACTGAAGTAAGAGTGTACCAAAAATGCTGATATTGCACAGTTGTGTACATTAAAAAATGCAGTTTTGAAATTTTTTTTTAGACATTCTAAGTTTCTGACAGTGACCATAATAAATAAATAATAAATAAAAATCAACATCAAGACACCAAAAAAAAAAGGACACACATTGAGGGCCCCTTTTTTGCTCAAGGGTCCCTGGGCACTTACCCAGATTTCCCATACGGTAGATCTGGCCATGTATACACTATAATTCTTGATAGTGTTTTTACACCTATGATATGATATAATGTTTTACTGTGTCCCCGCTGGTAGTTTCCTGTAATACATTATTTTTCCACTAGAGGGCGGCCCTACTTCACAACTCACCTGTAATAATGAATTAGATCCATTAAACTTCTCCGCTCGAGTCGCTCTTATATCTTCTTCCTCGATAATGTGAAAGTGTCACCTCCCTTCTCTCACTCTCACTTTCTCTCTCGCTTACGTATTTTCTGTGCACTTTTTTCTCCTATTGGAGGAAGGGAAACGGGTGACATCTGTCAGGTCAGTGAAGGGAAAACCATTTATTTCCACCTCGTCGACGGGTGTGTGTGTGTGTGTGTGTTTGTGTGTGTGGAGAAATCTAGGAAGTAACATTGGCTAAACTTCTCGACCAGGACGACGGGGAGGCGATAATCCTCATTTTCTCAAAGACACTGTGATTTTTAGGAGCTATAACGTCGCTGACCTGCTGGGGAAAGTACTTTTACATCGTTTAAAACTGCTCGTAAACACCTTTTTACCTTTTTTTTTTGGGTGGGTGGAAGCGCAGGTGAAGAAACTTTTTTTTTTTTCTCCTGCACTTTTGTAAAGGAGCAAGTTACATTAACGCTACTTAACCGGAGTTTCAGCAGGCTTTCAAAGATGAAATGAGTGGTTTCCCTCGAAAGGTAAGGCTTATTTTTAGTTTCTGACGCTTGTACTGTTTGACATGTATCACCTGGGCTGGTGTATATTTAGGTATTTTTGTTAAGGTTAAAGGGGAAATGTGGATATTTGTTGACACAGTTTTTGACTTGTTGATAGAGAGACCTGAAGTTTGGGTTTTTATGCCAGAAAAAGGGGGGATGTTTACTGTAAAGAGTGTCTTACATGTCTCTCACTTTATTTGTACTTTTAACTTAGTTTCTGCTTTATTTTTACCATTATAAAGTGGTGTTTGGTGTCATTACTTGTAGTGGATACTGGCATTGAGTGCTGAAGCCTGCCTCTGTGTATCAGGATGAGCACTACAGATGGAGATGCCCGTGTTGTCCAGATCTACCCCAGGCTGTCCCAGGACACAGTTACCTACTGTCCCCTGCAGGTCAACGCTCAGGACACTGCGAGGATGGTCATCTACAATGCTGTGGTCACTTTGGGGCTGGACTCTAGCCTGACTTACTGCCTGCTTGAGGTCAGGAAGAGCGGCGGAGAGGAGTGGATGCTGGAAGCTGAGGACTGCCCTTTGGAGCGAGTCTTGCTGTGGCCCAAAGGAGCCCAGAAGTGGCACCCGGAGAACCATGGGTACTACTTTATCCTGCAGCAGAAGCAGGCCAAGCATACCAGCACAGAGGAGTATGATGATCTCTGCAACCTGCCCGCTGTAACTGAGGACAGCATTCTGGATGCTTTACGTGAACGCTTCCACAAGCGCAAAATCTACACATACGCCAGCAACATCCTCATCGCCATCAATCCCAATAAGTTCCTTCCTGTTTACTACAACCCTAAGTACATCAAGATGTACGAGAACCAGCCACTGGGCAAACTGAGCCCTCACATATTTGCCATAGCAGATGTGGCCTTCAGAGCCATGCTGATCAGGCACGTTAACCAGTGTATTGTGATATCTGGTGAGAGTGGCTCAGGGAAGACTGAAAGCAGCAGTTATCTCGTCCACTGCCTTACTGCACTCAGTCAGAAGACGTACTCCAGTGGGCTGGAACGGACCATCCTCGGGGCCAGTCCAGTGCTAGAGGTAGGTCACTGTGACATCAAACCGGCCACCTGCTGAACCACCAAAAAGTCTCACACCCTCCTCTGTTAGCAGCCACCACTGTGCATGGTGCCTCTTAGGTGGGGACTCAACATTTGTGTCAAATGTCAAATATACACAATAGTTTCAAACTTCTTAAATCTAAAGATAAAACTTTTGATAAGGGAAACAATTTTGATAAGTAATTCTTTATCAAACAAAAATGACACTAAAGTTTCTGGTTCCAGGTTCACACATTTGAGGATTTACTTATAAATATAATAGCAAATTATATTAGAGCTTGAATTAGACCCCATCCCAATTTCCTAAAGACTAAAACCATTATACTTATTTTTTGCCATCATAACTGTCCGTAACCCAAAGATACTGAGTTCATCATCACAGAGGACCAAGAAGAGCAGCAAATCCTCACAAATGAGAAGCTGAAACCAGTGAATGTTTGGCATTTTGGCTGGAAAAATAACTTAAATGATTAATCGATTATAAAAATTGTAGTTTAAGGTTCTCAAATTGGAGTATATTTTGTGGCGAAAAAGCAAACTGAAGAGCTTATCGTGACCTCTTAGTCTAAGATAAATGATAAATGAATGTATTTCCAGTTGTAAACTTCCCCAAACGTTCCTATCTTTCATGATAAAGTAACTTGCATATTAGTAATAAACATGAGTAAAAAGCCAAAGTTTTAAAAAAAACAAAAAAAACAAATGATGCTGATGTTTGTATTTTCAATTTGGGTGATGAATCCAACCCCTCAGTATACTTAGAGAGTGATAAGCTTGCTTCAGTCCTCAGAGAGACACAAATCAAGATTGAGCCATCCTGACTTCACAGAATTATGGTGACTTAAGATTGATGTGGGCGGTTTTTTTGCTTGTTTTGTGGCTCTTTATCAGGGTGCAGAGTCTAAATGAAACTGCACCCTGCACACAAGAGCCCACTCTTGTTTCATTTCCTTTTTTTTAAATGAGTTAATTACTTGTTCAGAAACACAAAGTGACAAATAAAGAAACCACCCTCTTAAAAAAGGAAACATGCATTTCCTGTAATAAACACAACACTGTAATCAACAATAACCTCAAAAAAGCTGTGTGATCAGAAACATGAAATCACTCTTGAGAAAATACAATGAGCCTAAAAGACCATAAACATTTAAATAAGAGTTTAAAGATCAGTAATATATCATATCAGTGTTTGTTAGTTTGTTTTTAAAGTCAACAAGCTCATTTCCAGTCAGAAAGCACCAAAGAGCAATACTGTATCTATTAGCTGAGGATTCACACCTTTTGTAACCTGTTTACTTCAGTTTCACTCTCACACATTTTCAGTTAAAGAGACTCTTTGTTTGGTTATCACATTAGTTTGTGCTACAGTACAGTGGCACTGTCAATGAGTAACAAGCAACGTGATTGGCCACATTTCCCTGCTGCTATGTCTGCTTTCTGTTTCAGTTGTTTATCAAATTAAACCATGTGTTTGTACTTGAATGTTAACTGATTTGAAACTAGACCAAATGTTTTTTTTGGAGGGGAAATTCCCATCCTATTGGAACTTTGTCTTCTGTGAAAAATATACCTATTTCTTTTCTTAAGACCTTATTTTTAGTGTTCAAAGCTTGAGGAACAACATTAGCTGGTTTCACATCATTCAAAATTCAATATTATGAAGCAAAAATAACAACTTTCTATTAACACAGGTACAGTTTGCAGCTACAGCAGGTGTTTCGGTTATACTTAAATCATTTTCAGAGTAACACACAAGAACATACTTTCATCTGTCCTTCAATAGATCAACTAACCTTTTAAACAAAGGATCTTGGCCTACTTTGTCACTGATCACACACAAACAGTCCTGAGAGGCTGGCCTGTCATTAGACAGTGACTAAATATGGATTCCTCCTCTCTCTGAACAAGTCCAACAAGTTTCTCCTTGAAATAAGCAACAGCTCAAGTATTTTTCCTGTTACTGATCTTGCTGATATTTTCTCGCATTCCTCTCCAAACAGGCGGTGAAAAAGGCAGAGATGGAGAAGTGAGATTTGGTGGGTTGTATTGGTGTCTTTTTTTATTAAACAGGGAACAAGCTAACTGAAGATGTCACAACAGTTTGCCTCACACAAGTGTTTACACCAGAGCTGAATATTAACCCAGGCCACCCCACAACCAATCGATCTATTGACAGCTTCCTACTGTAGTAATGAGGATTAGTTATGTCAATCTGTTGTTTGGGGTTAGGGTTGTTTTATGGTGCTGCAGCTACTTTGCAAAGTTTTGGGGTTTCCTCTGTAGACATGAGTCAGACCCTGAGATACTAGTTCCTTTTTTAATCTGGAATCCAAAAAAACTTCTTTTCTCTCTTTGTAACTGCCTGCAGATTTTTATCTTGCTTGTGCACGAAACTGACTGACTCAGTTGTTAGAAGTGAAGAAATCAAAGTATATATAGTCAGGAAAATATGTTCAGTCTCAGCCAGCAGGTGATTGCACCTTGCTTACATTCAGCATGGTGGCCACCTGAATGACTGCGTTGGCTGCATTGAGATTATTGTCTCGGGTGCTGGTGATCAGGAACTGAGCTCCACATGGGGAATGTGCTGGGCGTTGTCTTTGAGGGAACACCAGAGAGAGAAAAGAGAAGAAGAAGCAGGGACGTGTCAGAACAGGCTCAGCCAGGTCTGCTGGTAAACCTGCACAACGAAGAATAAATCCCCTCCTTTCCCTCCAAAGCCCAACTCCTATTCTTATAAATGCACATTTTCGTTCCCTGTTCCCCCCGTTTTCCTTTTTTTAATAGCTGTGTTTCAATTCACAGATGATCAATTCTCTTATGTCTGCATTTCAATACAATTTTTTCTCACATTTCCCACATCCAGGAATATTTAGGGCACAAATGATGTTTCCTGTGCAGACTTCACTATCCCATAATCCATTGTGAATCAGTCAGTTGTGGCTCAGGCAATTCTGTGCAATTCACAAAGTCAGGAAATATCAAATGTTCAGATAATTTCAGTGGTCACTCAACACTGGGAAATGTATTATATGAACTACAGCAGTGTTCCCCAAGCTGTGAGTGGAGTCCCTCCAAAACTCTCAGGGGTTTGAGACAATGTATAGAATCGGAAAGCAAGTGGAAAAAAGGCATGAAATCTTTAAAAAAAAAGAAAGTTATTTTATTTTCAGATATTCCTTAATCATTTCATTTTTTGTCTTGCTTAAGGTCCCTAAAAGTATTTAAAATGAAAATCCCTCTTTGCGTGACCAGTGATGGGTCAGATCAGACATTGCTTTGCCAGAAACTTTGGGAACCAACAAACTGGATGAATGAGTCAATGCAGGATGTAAATAATTGTCCAAGGTGACATTTTTTAAATAACTTGTTATATCCAACAAACAGTCCAAACCCCCCAACACAGAGAACAAGAACACATCCTCATATTCAAAAAGCTGGAAACTGAAACTGCTGATAAGTCCTCAGTTATCAAATTATTGACATTTAGTTTGGTACATTCTTTGCTAACTGTTGCTTTGTTTATCAAAGTAAATGTCACAGCTTGTTCTGTCACCTCTGGTATCGTTACGTTTGTCCCAGTTTATCTCTGGTTATCACTTTGCTGGCAGTTTTTTAAGGATGAGTTGAGCTGCAATGAGCAGTTTGCAAGTCTGCCTAAATGCATTATTAGTTTTGGTGTCTGTGAGGGAGGAGGAGTAAGTTCTTCCTATACATCCAGCCCCTAACACCTGTTTCTATCTCTCTCTCAAAATACCTTCTTCACTCTTTTTTTTCTCTCCACACGCTTTTGAAACTTTATTTCCTGAGCATCCAAATTTTGCTTTGTATGGTTGAAGATGAAAGTCATGCATATCTGAAAAAAATGTCTATTTGTATTTACAGAGGTGCACAGAGCAGAAACATTCCAGCGTTTCAATGTTTATCTGCCAGTCTATGATCAGTACAGTATGCAGGTCTGACATGCTGTCTACATAGGCATTGCTTTGGCCTGTTAAGACATGACCCTCAGCATAGCTCACACAGGAATGAAGAGGAATGATAACCTCCAGATGCTGATTTACGCTCAGTCTGATTGTTTTTTCCCCTTTTTTCAAGGATAAGGTTTAAACTTGGGAAATAGAAGCTGATCCAGAATCAGCAGCAGCTAATGTTTGATCATAATCCTGTATGTGTCATTTTACCCGATGACTTTATCTGGGTGGAGTCTGTTTTTTTTAGTAGATTAACGTTAGATACTGTCCTCAGTATGTTTTTTAGAATAACAAACTCCTACCTGAGCTGCTATTATCAATTATTCTATTAGTGTATTTTTGATGATTAGTTACTGAAAACAATAAAAAACAAATGTCAGTCTTTACAATATTTTTCAGAACGACATGTCAAAAGTTGTAGCTCATCTGAACAAGAGTTTGAAAACTAAAATTAGTCAATTTACAAAGATATGAAACAAAAGAAGAACTGGAAATTATGTTTTTAGCTGATCAGTTATTAAAGTACTTCACAGTAGTTGTCTTTTTTTCATCAAACCAATCTCTTAAAAAAATGTATAGCTCCTTCCCGCAGCGGGAACATTTCCTGTTTATTGAATTTAGTAGAGCAGTTGTAGTAGTTTTCTGTAAGTAATGCTTTTCACTTGATGCTGCGGTACAAACAAAGAAAAAAACAACTATTTCCTTCCCAACGTGAAAGAGGAACTGTGCCTCAAGTGTCAGTCAGAGGAAAAGCAAAAGAAAACATCAGTGTGTTTATTTAGGAGCCATGTTGTCAAATGAACAAAAGGCAACATGATGGAGCTTTTATTTTCAGTACGTGTGGCCGCTGAGCCGTGTGTATAATTGACGTGAGTCTCCTGGTTCAACTGCATTACTGATTAAAACAATGAGAATAAGCTGCAGTCACCGGAGTAAGCCAGGAGGACTGATATATGAGGCAGGTGGATTCATAATGCTCAAGTCATGATTATGTCAGTAATAATTCGAAGCATGTAAAAAAAAGAAAACATCATTCCTAGTTTATACTTTCAGATCTAAGCATTTATGCCGTGTATTTTTATTTTTACAATGGATCAAATTACTACATGTAAACCCACTGCACTATAACAGTAAGACAAAGTTGGCGACTAGCTGGTGAACTTAGTGGAGCATTCAGCAACTAAAAAGCCAGATTTTTCCCTCAGGAGATGAATGAGACCAAAACAAAGCAAGAAGAGACTGAATATTGGTCAGGCGGAAATAAACACAGCTCCAAATGAATGATAGCGTTGCTCCACGTTTGGTGGATGTGTGAATAGACGACCAAGACAATATATAAGTGCGTTTACTCCAATTGGACAAATAAATCAGTCAATGCTGCTTTAGTATCTTCACATTACTTAAATCAGCGAAATAGCATCTTCTAATACTGTTCATGTAGTCTCATTTGTGTTATACTGAATCAGTATCACATTTTGTGGCAGAGTACAAGCATGAGCGGGACTGTGCGTCTACTTGATGGACGTCATCCTCACTGTTACATAAGTTTGCTAACAGAACAATTTCCTGCCATCCACAAACTGAAGTGATTTATCGGATAGCTGCTCTGTGCTATAAACATTTAAATGTTTTAGTCTGGGTGCCAATGCCTGTGAGAAACATGCCGACAAATTTGGCTGTTTATTTTATTGAATACTAATGTTCCTGTGTTTTAACAGGCCTTTGGCAACGCAAAGACTGCAGAGAATGATAACTCCAGTCGCTTTGGGAAGTTCATCCAGCTCAACTACCTGGAGAGTGGTGTGATAAGAGGGTGAGCCATCAGGTTTTGTTTTGTTTTTTTCTCCAAACTTCCTTGTGTTTAGAAAGTTTTAAGGATGGTTCACAATATTTGTCAGTCTTAAAATAATAGTCAGACGCCAAAATGAACATATAAAGAGGGTTTTCTCATCATAGTCTTTCCTCTTGTTGATACTGGCCATTGGAAGATCCTTTTATTATGAGCTTATAATGTAAGTGATGGGACCAAAATCCACAAGCCTCCTTCTGTGCAAGTAGTTATAAGCAAAATGCTTCCACCAAAGCACGACAGGAAAACTATATCTGATAAAACACAAAGAGGGAATTTGATGCTTAAAAGCCTGAATGTGGCAAATATCCACTTGATATGACTAACTCAGACTGCTGAAGCCTGATGTAAACTTTTAAATGCATTTCTACACAAAATAACTGTGGACAACTGTGGATTTTGGACCCCATCACTTACATTTAAAGCACATTTGAAGAGGATCTTTTAATAGTCAGTATGAACAGGAGGAATGAATACAGCAAGGAAAACCTCTTTCAGTGTTCATATGGGCACCTGACTGCTGTTTTAAGACATACATGAAAAATGATGAACCTGTCCTTGGAGGCTCTTGGAGCACCCTAAACAGCATTTACCAGAGTTTCTTTGGTTTATTTTGGTTGAAATATTTGTGTTGTTTAAAGGGGACTTATTATGTTTTACCTTATGTTCAGTAATATATATAATGTCACAATATTGGATGTTTAAATTAAACATGGCCAAAGTGTCAAATAATGATGTATGTAGAAGTAATCTCTGTGAGGAAAAAGGACTGGCTTCAGACTGCTCTGAACGCTCAGTTTCCAACAGTTTTTTTCTACTGTCAGGCAGAGCTGACATCAGCTCATGATAGACTTCTTTATATGGTCATCTGCTCCACGCACAGTTAACTCCTCCACTCCTCTAATGTTGTGGCATTTTTCCACTGTTGTGAGGGTAGTCCCACTTAGCCATGACTTGAGTTTAGTTGGCACAGTGTGAGTGTTTTTCTATTACAAAGCAGGGCAAATTAAAATAAACTGTTTCCCTGTTGGAGGTATGTTGGTCATCTGTATCTCTTCATCAATCACCACTGTGGTTGCTTCTGCTTGTACTATTAGTCGCTGCATTATTTCTAACTGATGTGCTGAACAAATAGCTCCAAATATGCTCATATGTTATTGAGTTGACTGGTTTATAGCTATAGCTATTCTAACAAAGCTAAGCTAAGCTAATTCAGTGAGGAACACATTTAATTTCCTTTTAAATTATTCATAATAAAAGTCTCCTATTATTTAGAAAATTATGAGTTTGTATTGGCATTAACGTCCAGAAAGGTGACCAATCAGAACAAAGTGGACTTATTGGGAGTTGTTTTTTAAAGAGACAGGAGACTGCCTGTTAGACACAGAGGCTGAACTCAGGGGCTGCATAAAGGGCCAGTATAAGATAAATAAGGTGTTTTCCGAACAGTGAATCATCATCATACAGAGCTGGAAATTAGCATAATATGTCCCCTTTTAACAGCTTGTTTTTCTTCCTTGTTGTATGTTGTTATGTGGGGAAAATACATTAAAACTTCACAGGTTTTGTTGACATTTTTTTCTTGTGTTTGTGAATAGGGCCGTTATCGAAAAGTACCTACTTGAAAAGTGCCGGCTGGTTTCCAGAGATAAAAACGAGAGGTATGAGAGAAGCAAAATCAGATGGCATTTGACAATCTTCATAAAATCTTTCCAGGAAATTGTTAGATTTTGTGTTCAACCTATATTTACTCATCATGTGGGAATAGGATTTGTTTTGCAAGAAAGATCTGAATACAGGAGAGTAATCATTCACATTTTATTACTTGAATACTCATTTGTATCTAAACCCTGGCCTGTAGCTTAAGCCAGTAAATATTCGGGAGTGTCAATGTTACCAAATCAACTTTACAGCTCCCTGTGCAATGAAATGTTGAGTAAATAACACAGCTGAGATGTCACTTGTGTGAACCCTGATTGGCAGTGTCGGCACTCTGACCCTCAGGAACTATCACGTGTTCTACTATCTGCTGGTGGGAGCGTCCAAAGAAGAGCGGGAGGAGTTTCATCTATTACAGCCACAAGATTTTCGCTACCTCAAGCAGGTACCTTTGATCCATACACTTTACAGGGGCAATATAGGAGGAGGAGTACAGGGGTTAGACACGATCATTCATTTAATGTTATCAAAGGGGGAAAATCTGTGGTAGATGTTTTATAGAAGCAGACCTTTTACCTGTTAATGACGCATTGTAGTGAAACACAGTCTCATAAAAATGTAAAACTGCACTTAAACTCGCTTCCTTTCCCACTTTTAAATCATTTTAATATGTTGAGAATTTAAGACAATGTTCAGGTCTAACACATGTAAACATTTCAGCATTTCCTGTTTCCTTTTAATGTCATATCTTTTGAAAATGCTTTTCAGTGACTGAACCGTGGTAAGGACAAACCTGAAAAGTTTGGTCTGTGTCCAGCGATATCTGATGTGTTTTGTATGTTTGTGTGTAACAATTCAACATGCACCAACAACCAACAGTCATCGCTGTCACTCACTAGTTCATTACTCGTTGCCCTTTTTGTTTGTTTTTATAGCTCTTTGTTCGTTGCTAAAAATGTGTATCGTTAAGTCGGTTTTCCCCATCCTCAAACAACTTCTTTCTTTCCGTATCTGATCGTTCTACAGGAAGACCTCCTCTTAGATGATGAGGAGAAACTTGGACAGGAGTACAATAGGCTCCATCAAGCCATGGAGATGGTTGGCTTCCTGGCCTCCACCAAGAAACAGTATGTATGATTTTATTAATGAAAAACAGAAACGCTGCAGGCCTGCGTTAAACCAACGTACACCTACGTTTTTGGGGTTTTTTTGCAAAATGCAATAGATGGACTACTGTAACTTTCTGTCATAATTCAATGTGAAAAGGTTACTTGGAAAATGTGCTTCAGATTGATTAATATTCTTAGTTAAATTTCAGCACCAGACATTAAGGATTTGTCATTAAGGACACAGCTGTGAATGCCAGATGTTTTAAACAGCCTCAGGAAAATTTCCTATCATTTTTTTTTAATCCAGGAGGATGAAGAAAGCTGCTTCTTACAGAAATACTACTACTTCTCAGTCTGACAGTGTTACCAGTGTTTACAATGACATTGCCCAGCTCTCAGTACCTGTAAATGTATGTACTTAAAACCTGAAGAAGTAGGTGAGGTAGTGTGTAATTTAACTGAACACTGTCGAAGAGTTTCTGCTTTTTACACTTGTGTCAGTAGCAGGTCACAGCTTGTCAAGTCAAGCAGGCGAAAAATGCAGCTTTCATGTCAGCAAGTGCCTTACAGCCTCGGGACAAAGCGTATACATAAAAGTGCTAGCAGCATAGTTTGTAACCTGTTCAGGTTGGTTCCCTCAGTGAATAACTACGCTGAGGCCTATTACTGTTTATATTTATCCACAGAGCACTCTACTTTTGGAAACATTAAAATCTTTTTTAGTAGAACTTTTTTACTAGAAGTTTCTCGGAGGGAGTGATGAATCTTTCTCTGTACTCATTACATGCCAGCAAGGAGAAGGACACACTGTCCTTCTGCCAAGCAACAAACATTTTCAGCTTTTATACTGTAACTCCTAGTGGAAATTTGAATAAGAGAGGGCAATAATGTAATAAAGTAACACAGTAACAAAGTCATGAAGTAATAACGTACAGAAACCAACCAAGAAATACTGATCAGCTTTGCTGACCCCTTACTAGATCAGAAACGGACAGTGTTACTACCAGGTGACTTGTCTGATTTAACAAAACGCCTGAGGCTTAGGCATTTGCAGTCGTTAAGGAACACACGTGACACAAAAAATCCCACACATTCCCCCCTTTTGACACAAATACACCAAATATTTACACAATAATACTAATAACATCACCATGAAAAACGGAACATGTAAAATGAAATAAAAAGGAAAGAAACAAACATTACTAAGAAAAGACAATAACTAAAAGAAAATTCATAATATGTCCTCATCTAAATCAATTTATGGAATATGATTGTGGATTATTCATCATTATTGTGGTCTGACTCTCTTCAACACAGAACTTACACTTAAAACACCTACCGATCAGGATGACCAGCACACACACAGATACGAAAAGAGGGGGGGTCACAAGCACTCAGCTGGAGCAAACAAAAGTGTGCATTGAATTATCTCACACACACTAGAGCAACTAGAGCACAGCAGCACACATACTTTTAATAACAACACATCAACACACAAGGAACAAAACGAATGAATTCTCCAGTCACTCAGTGTTTTTTATCGGTCTACACCGAACGGACCCTCAATTAACCTTTTCTCCCTTTCTAAGCTTAGAACAACACAAACAGACAAACGAAATCTTTAACCACAAACAGTGCGTGCTATAAACCACACCTATTCAATTTTAGAATTTGGAAAAGTAAAGAAATACAATTTCCACAAAATGCACATGCCAATTAAATGTTGTGGCAATTGTCAGAAAACACTAAACATAAAGATGACATAATAAACAACACTGTCTGGTTGAAGATTAAACAAATATTGTTGTACAACAAGGAGACAGCATACACAAAGTTCTCATTCACTCTGATCCTCCCATATGCATTTATGGTTGGATCTTATCAAGCACACCCTGCCTTTGAGTAACATAGAAATTAGCTACAGATCCCTTTAAAATTTCACGCACAAGATGTTATCTCTAATAATATGACAGTAATATTACAATAATAATATTCTATAACCTGTGTGTATAGTATAATTTGTGTGCACATCTAATATATAACTACATCTAATCTTTAGTTCTACATTTAAACTAGTTTGTCACTACAAACAGAACTTACATGACTCTGGGACCCAACCAGCCAATACCACACAGGAATTATATGCGCTGGCTGCCTATAGGTATCAAACACATACTATGGAGCAAAGATTCATAACCCCGTACTCACTTATCAAATTAGATGGAGCGACATTGTCTGACACCTGTGCCTAACGTCAGGCAGGTCTTTCTGCAGACCCCCACCCGTGGTTAACCTTTAATCGAGACCCAGGTGTCAGTCAGTAAGCGTCCATCCTGCCGACAACGCCAAATGTAGTAGAACTATTTTACTAGAAGTTTCTCTGAAGAATCACAGATGACGGAGTGATGAATCTTTCTCTTTATTCATTACGTGCCAGCACGGAGAAGGACACACAGTTGTTCTGCCAAGCAAAAAAACAGTGTCAGTTTTATACTGTAGCTCCTAGTGGAAATTTGAATAAGAGAGAGCAATAATGTAATAAAGTAACACAGGAACAAAATCATAAATTAATAAAGTACAGAAACCAACCAAGAAATGATGATAACCTTTGCTGACCCCCTACTAGATCAGAAATGGTCAGTTTTACTACCAGGTGTCTTGTCAAAACAAAACGCCTGAGGCTTAGGCGTTTAGTCGTTAAGGCACACACAACACAAAAAATCCCTCACACTTTGTATTTACTTTGTAAATGGCGTTTTTCTCTTGGATAAATAGTTGCGTCACACATTCCCAAACAAACAACCCTAGTGGAATGTGGGGAAAATGAAAGCTTAGAGCTTTAGGTTGGCCAGATTAGTGAACTTACATGTGCAGCTTGTGTTTCCACCTTGTCGATGCTATGTCAATATAGAAAAACATAATATTAATACCAACTGCTACTAGTTTCTACTGGATGTGTTTGCTTGAAGTGAACACTGATATACATCAACACACCTACTCTATGTTTAGCCTACCAGACCAGTTGTCTAATACCAACTGAGTTTCAACTCAACCACAGGCTGTCACTGACATACTGTTACAAATATCTGGGTTGAAATTAAAAGGAGATGTTAATGAGATGCCAGGAGATACACATGTCAGTGTGTATGTGTATATGAGTATGAGAAGAAATGTCACTCACTGACAAATAAGTGACAAAATCTAATTTGTTGTTGAAATGGATATTGTGACCAAAACTTGTCACAGAATATACTTTACAATGCAAAACTAAAACTGCAGAATATGTAGAAATTCAGTAAATTCATCCAGGCAGAAATAAAGGGGGGTTTGTTGTTTTGTTGTCTCTGCCAAAATCTATGACTCTCCTGAAGCTACCTAACAGATCAAATTACTTAAGCACAAAATCAGTCAGATATATCAGTGATTTTAAAAAAAAATCATGTCATCAAAATCAACCATGTTTTAATGGAGAAGGTGAGGTGGCCTAGTTGGACATTTAGAGCTGCAGTCAGCTGTTCATATTATCTGTAATTCCATCTAATAAAGGATCTCTGTTAAGGCTGCCAGATGTTTTATGCCACCTAAAAGCCTCTTTGTGTTTGCCGTGTGTGTGTGTGTGTGTGTGTGTGTGTGTGTGTGTGTGTGTGTGTGTGTGTGTGTGTGTGTGTGTGTGTGTGTGTGTGTGTGTGTGTGTGTGTGTGTGTGTGTGTGTGTGTGTGTGTGTGTGTGTGTGTGTGTGTGTGTGTGTGTGTGTGTTTGTGTGTGTGTGTAGCATATTTTCAGTCCTGTCTGCCATCTTGCACCTGGGAAATGTGACGTACACTCAGTCAGAGGACACTGAAGTCCTGGAGGTTGGACCTGCTGAAGTGTTGTCCACATTGTCTGACCTGCTCAAGGTACAATCCTCAATTGAAACGCTTGATTATGTGCTCTACTTGATGACATCCTACACACTGCTAAACCATCGTCTTAATTCAATTACCTCAGTTTTCCAGTTGATTTTGTCAGTGTTTTGTCATTTCATCAAAACCTTTGAAGTTGGGATTTGTGCTTAATCCCAACTACAGGCATGAACTGACTGCAATTTGAAAAAAGTCTGACTAAGAAGGCCACTCAAAGTTAAACTGCGTCATCAGTGCACCTAAAATAGCTCTCCATATTAAAAAAAGGCAACAAACATGTTTCAACCTGTTCTGTTTGTCAGGCTTTTTCAGAGATTTTTGTGCAGGTAAAATTTGTGATAGAGTTATGAGGAATTATTATGAGGGTTTCTGTTCTTTCCAGGTAAAAAAGGAGCTACTGGTGAAGGCTTTGACCAAGAAGAGAGTGCTGACTTCCAAAGACACAGTAGTTTCACAGTACACACTACAAGAGGTAAAAAAGTTTTATTTATTTAAGTTAAGTTTGAATGTAGTTTTAGATTGCCCCCTGAAATGCAAGTCTCACTGTGCCCCCAGCAATTGTTTAATTATCAAATTGTATTTTTCTTAATCCTAATTAAACGTTAAACTGTTTCATTTAAGAAAAAAAAGTGAGTCAGGTTTAGTTGTGTTAGGTATTGTGGTCTTCTTGTTCATAAAGCTCAAAATTATTGTCACTTTTTTCATTATAGTGAAATATTTTATTTGTTCTGTTTGATGTTTCCGTGCGTTTAGGCCGCCACAGTGCGGGACTCCATGGCAAAGACTTTGTACAGTGCTCTGTTTGACTGGATCATCCTTCACATTAACCACGCTCTACTCAATAGACGAGACATGGAGGAGTCAGTTTCTGTAAGTCACATGATGCAATTAAGGGTTGCACTGCTTAGAAAAAGAGAGAAAGATCTCAAAGTCTGTAAAATGACCCACTAGGAACAAAATAATTCAAATGAAACAAATCATCAACCATTCAGTGTTTGGTACATTTGTTAAAATGTCTGAGGACAGGACACACACATCTAAAGTCCTATTACATGTTGTGACATTATCACTTTTTCAACACACTGCTTTTTCTGTGGTGGCTATAAGTGTCTCATTGCTGGTTTTGTTTTTAGTGTTTGTCCATCGGTGTTTTGGACATGTTTGGATTTGAGAACCTCCAGACAAACAGTTTTGAGCAGCTGTGCATCAACTACGCCAACGAGAAACTACAGCATTATATTAACCAGCACATCTTTAAGATTAAGCAGGTGGGTGTATTCTTTTTCACTACTTTCATTTTTCATTGCAGTCATTGTTGTTAGTATTTGTGACAAAGAATTTCCCTCTGGGGACAATAAATATCTATCTATCTATCTATCTATTCACTTTTTATTTGGTCCCAACATGCCCAGCACTTTTTTTTATCAAGTGTTGTGTTGCCTTTGTTGCCTGTGATGTTATCAGGTTGATTTACATGTAATTTACCTGATTATGTGATTGTCACTTAAATGTATTCCAGGAAGATTATGTGGCAGAGGGAATCACCTGGCAAAACATCAGCTACACTGATAACGCTGGCTGCATTCAGCTGATCAGTGAGAAAACAGTCGGACTCTTTGACCTGCTGGACGAGGACAGCAAGTAGGTGAACTTTTCTTGTAACCTGGACGATGTTAATGCTGGGATTTTTCATACCAAACATTTCATAGTAATATTATACAAGTCAAAAAAAGTCCTGACACATCTAAATAATAGAATTTAGTGACAAACCATACTCGGAAACCATCGGCTATCATCTGACAACGATTAAGTCTCAGGGTGCAGCAGCCAATATTTCGGGGCTTCCAATGTAGCCAGCAGATATCTGGGCCAAGACTTCCTCTTCTATGCGCCGTTCATTGTTTAAAGTCAAATTAAGAACTTGAGACACAAAAAAATGGAGTTGGAGCTGATGTTGTGACATCTGTGACTGAATTGATGCCATTTTACAGTCAGTTGACATTTCGAAACCTCAACACTTCTTGTAGGTGTTTTAGGACATTTCCACCAATTAGTTCCACCTACTTTACTCCCTACACAGACCGTTTACCTGCTTGCAACCAAAATCTTTTCCATTGCCTAGAGATTCTGCATTCATATTCAGATATCTTTTTATACAGATTAGTGACAAGTTAGTCAGTCCAGCAAACAGAAATACTTCTTTTTGATGAACAAGAAATGCCCAAACATTACAGTTTATGCAGTGTCAGCAGATCAGTAACCATTAGAATAAGGTGTTCATTTGGTTCAGGTAATATGCTAAAAAAGAGTATTTTTATCTGTGATGCTGAAATGACTTTTATAAGCAAAACTGCATGAATGATCATTTCTTAATATAATATCAAACAAAACCCGTTTCTATAAAAAAAAATGTTGGTCTTATATACATTCCTAACGATCTTACGTTGAAATTAATATTCTGTCCTCCTTTCTGTGTATCTTCAGACTCCCTCAGGCGACAGAGGAAACCCTGTTGGACAAGTTGAAACAGCAGCATCAGGACAGCCCCTTCTTTGTACCCACGACAGACAGAAAGCCAACATTTGTTGTTCGGCATTTTGCTGGGAAGGTTGAATATCACATCAAGGTGAAGTTATATTCTAACACTGCAAACAGCCCTGTTCTGCAAAGTAAATTATAATTTCCCTATATACATTTACAGTTTAATCATTCATCTTGACCATGGTAACATAGACTGGGACTGCAGTAACCTTGTGAGATAAGCCAGTTTGGGAAAAACCTGGAAAAATCGGTGTTGCCTAAGTGAATGATTAATGCAGCTCCCTCACCCATGACGACTGTGGTTGTACTGTGAAGTTTATATTTGTGAATACGTGCAAAGAATGTGGAGTGTTGCAGATTCCCCCTTTCTGTATGGTGCAGGAATGAAAGGGTGCAGCATATGAAACCTGATTTCACTCATTTTTCAGGGTTTCCGAGAGAAAAACACAGAGCACATGTGTCCCGAGGTCATCTCACTCCTCCGGAGCAGCGAGCGGGCATTCGTGCATCACCTGGTTGCGTCCAGTCCAGAAGCCCTGTTTCGATGGGGTGTCCTCCGAGCCACCATCCGCATCCTCACAGTATTCAAGAGCATGGGACGCAAGCATGCAGAATTGGGTAGGTAGCTGTAGTTCCTAGTTGAGCCTAATTTCCAGCAGTAGCAGCTAAAATAAATCTTTTTGTAGGTCAGTCCTAAAAACATAAAAAAACACTGTACATGTGTTTTTGCTGGATAGCTTATCAGGAATGACATGTTTATTTAACCAACTTTTCCTAAAGGTATCAGTCAGCTTCTATCTCTTCAACATTTTTTTTTATTTTATTTTTTTGTTCTGAGGATTATACACAACTGACTTGATGTATTGTCACTGCAGTCGCTGCCAAACGTGCCTCCCGCAAGTCCCTCAGAGACATGAAACAGCAAAACAGTTCCACGAAGAGACTTTCTAGGTACGTGCACTCCACTGCTATATTCACACTGGATTTTTCCAGCACTGGACTTTCCAACACACTTGCATGTGTCTCTTCAACTTTAAATTGATTTTCATCAACCAGACAAGAACCAGACAGTCCTCTGTGGCTCTTGATGCAGGCATAGAGAAGCGTTTTCTGTTTTAGAACATGAAACATAGAACAGGACCCTTCAACTTTAGACTTAAGCTCACAGCTGTAGCCATTGGCCGTTCAGGTTATATTACATTCTCACAAAACAATCAATCAATCAATCAGACCTTACTCACATAGCACCTTTATACAGGATAATGTAGTTCAAAGTGCTTTACTGTTGATTGACAAGCTGATAATAAGACAGCAGCCCCCCCTCCTTTGTTCATTGTTTTTTTTTCTCATTTATTTATTCTCAGTTAGTCACATAGGGGTTGGAGTCTTTCCAAACATACACTCGATGCAAGACATAGAAACACACATATCATGGTATCAGATCATTATGGGACAAGAAGAGATAAACACATGTACACATTCATGAACATAAATATTATTACCTTTGTGTATATTTTAGCAGAAGGAATAATGATGATGATAAAGATCACCTGTATAAACATGTGCTTGACAAAAGGCAAATATACTTTACCTGATTAATGCTTGAAGTTAAAGAAAAAAAATTACCTCATTCACAGCAACAGCATGACACTGGATTTTTCCTTCGATCGCTCCGATGAGCATCCTCTTGATGTATTTGAAGACATCTTTGCCAATTTTGAAAAGAGAAAGTAAGTGGGCCACATGTATTAAGTTTAAACACACTGATTTATGATTTACTTATTTATAGCTGTATGTGTATGGAGCCTCAATTTGTTTGTATTTTCTGCAGGAAAAACAAAGGCGGTCGACAGAAGCAACTCATTCCAAAGGTTAAGTGTCAGAAATTGGTGCAGTGTTCAGAGTTTATTTGTTAAGACAAGTCAACATCTTAAAATTCATGCTTTTTGTTCATTCTTCAGTTCATCTTTTACCCATGTTACCATTTCAAAAGTTCTTCTATTTTGAGTCAGAAAGCTCACAGACTATATTTTACCCATCAGAATCTCATGGATTCATGCTCACTCAAACATATTGTGAGTCTCGCTGCACACGACCGAACGAGCAAATCCATCCCTCACCCCCTCCAGAGGACAAAGCCTCCTACAATTAGTGCTCAGTTTCAGGTTTGTTTGCTCTGTTCCTGTTCTTACTATTATTGATGATCAAATGATGGCATCATGTGACTTAGATGTATGTGGTAAGGGAACATTTTGCCAGTCCAAAATTAGGGATCCATCATTTGGACAAAGGTATACTCACTTTCTTGATTTCTTGCATAAACGTAAAGCAATATAAGTTACTATTACAGTTATGAGGCACCTCAAAATAGGAAATTTTAATTGAATTATGAGCATTTTCTTACTTTTTTAAAACAATTATGATATAAACCATACAGTTTCAGGTATCCATACATTGTTAAAAATACATATGACCACCTCAAGCACCAACAAAGCCCAACATATCACTTTGCTGATTGTTTTATTTGTTTATTTATTTATTTATTTGGATCCCCATTAGCTGCAGCACAACAGCTGCTTCTCCCTAGAGTCCATATATGCCAACATCTATAATTTAACATCAACCACCACTCATTTTACTTATGTATCTCACAGGCATCACTTAAGAGGCTGATGGACGCAATTGAAAAAGCAGAGCCTTCCTTTATTATCTGCATGCGCTCCAATGCTGTAAAGGTAAGCTTGTGTGTGAATCTGTAACATCACTTTAGTTGTTTTTTTTAATCTGGATAAGGCAGTACATCGTTTGGGGTTTGGGTTTGTTTTAATTTGCAGAAGGAACTCCACTTTGATGATGAACTTCTGCTTCAGCAAATCAAATACACAGGCTTACTGCAGATTGTTCACATCCAGAAGTCTGGTTACAGTGCCAAGTACAAGTTTAAGGTGGGTAATTGATCAAGAATAATGCAATATTTTTTGAACGTCTATGAATATTCCACTTTACTGTACATTCAAGGAATTACATTAAAGTTCACTTCTTGGCCTGTCTACAGGAAGAAAGTTAATTTTCACTTCTGTTATTTTCTCTTGATGACAGGAATTTGTAGAGAAGTTCAGAATTTTACTTCCAAAAGGAGCAACTGGGACTCCAGAGCACATAACTAAGCTGTTTAAGAAGATGGAACTGGATACGACTGCCTACCAAATAGGAAAAACCAAGGTAAATATTCTTTATCATATCAGTCTTTTATTGCTATCATAACTCATGTCCCATGGATCAAAATGGCCAGAGGAAGAAAGAAGCAATAACATGTTGAGAAACCAAACTCTGTTTACTGTACTGCATGTTTTAGGGAAAAATCATATAACATATGACATTTAGACATTTTGTGAGTATTAGTGTTCCTTGAAGTAAGATGCTTTATTGTCTCTCATGGGAGAACGTTGTCATGAATCATTGAATGCTGTCACTTACTATAAACAAGACATGGCAGGTTCCATGCATACATAAAGTCTTAAAAGCGCCTAAAAGTCAGATAAAGAATAATACATATACTAAATGCAACACAGAATACACAGTACAAATGTGCCTCATGCTTTCATCACATCTCATACGTTGTGTGCTGCCCTTTCATCTATCCAGGTGTTCCTCAGGGAAAAAGAGAGGCAACTGCTCCAAGACACTCTTAACAAGGAGTTGATGCGTCGCATCATCACCCTGCAGCGCTGGTTTCGTGCCTGTCAATTAAGGTTGCATTTCCTACAAAAAAAAGATGCCACCATGATCATACAGGTACGATTTATATTTTAAAATGCTGTGGAATAAAAAGTATCCTCTTTATGGAGACTGCTAGGCAATAAAAACACTCCTCCCATCACAGGTTACCTTAGATGTGGTAGATACTGTAACATCATTGACAATCCACCCACACACATAATTTAAAGTTATCCACCTAAATGTATAGAAAGTCCTTTGGCTCCACATTTTCAGAGAGAAATCTAAATAAAAGGGCCAAATGTCACTTCTCACACCACAACATTATAGATGAAGAATAATTCATCTAATGCATCTCTCACCTTCAACTTTTGGGGAGACAGTCAGTCCTCTTGCCTTGCCTGCTCAGTGTCCTGGTTTAAATGAAATGTCAAATAAAAAGAGCAAATAAAAAACGTGAAAGCAGACTAAAGCTAGATAGAGGATCTCTGTTATTTCAGAGGAACTGGCGTGAGTTTTACGAGAAACAAAACCGAGCTGCAATGGTGATGCAGACAGCATGGCGGACTTCACTGCAAAAGTCAAACGACCAGGAGGACACAGAGAAGACGTCCAACAGCCGACCTGGACGAGATAGGTATACTACCAAAACTGTTCGCATTGTAGGAGCACCAGCTGCTCCAGTTAAAGAAAATTGTCACTTTATTAGAGTTTGATTTGCTTTAAAAGATGAAAAAAATGCAAATTTATTTTTTCTGAATAGAAGTTGTCCCCTGTATTTTATTATAGGAGGTTCCCAGAGACACCATCTGAATATATAAAGTATAATAATAATAATCAGTAAATATTGGGTCCATGTTCTTGACATAATTGATCCTGTATAATGAGTCAATGTGCAACACATTAGTGTGTTATCTCTTCCCCAAATGACTAAAACACTAATCACAGTTTGACTGAATGTTTATTTAAAATAACCAAATGAAGTAGTTAACTTGTCTGTTTGGGCGTTTTGGTTGGTGATTTAAGAGTCAGTGTTGCAAGACAGGAAGCAAAGGAAGGGAGATGGTTATGAACTGCAACAAGTTCCTTGTCCCCAGCCAGGAATCAAGCTGCAGACTTTGCAGTTATTTTCACGATATAAAGTAACATTTGTAAGGATCTCTTAAATTATGTTATTAAAGAATTGTGTACTAAGAAACTTTCAAAATGACCTCAAATATACTTTTGGTATATCTATTCTGCAATGTGAGTCAACATATATGCCAATATCTGTGATAGACTATACGCTGCTGATGTCGGCCCCAGCTAGCTTAAACTGGCATAAACTGACAATTGCTGTAGGTAACCCTTGTTCAGTTTTAAATAATATTCTCCTTTATAGCTTTAGGATTTACATTATGAATACAGCTGTAGTGATGCCAGTCTGATTTTTTAAATTTTGTTTATATATATAACAGCTTGACCAAAAAAGAGTTGAAGAGGCAGGAGAAAGTGGAGCTCAGCCCCAACAGGATGGAGAAGCTCGACCCAGCCAACAGCCAGTCTGCACAGAGGTCCAGGAGCAGGGAGAAACAAGAGGGCAGGGGATCTCCTCCCCCTCTCAACAGACCCTTCTCCGTTCCTCTGGACCCTAAATTTGTCGATGATGATGACTCCACCAGCCACTTAAAGATCAGCTCCCTGCAGCGCTACAAAGATGGAGACATAAAGGAGAAGGCCGAGAGGTGGAGGGAAAAAATAAGCGAGGGTGAACCAACAGACGAATCAAGTCCAGAAGTACAGCGACGCAGAGACAATCGGAAAAATGACTTTCAGTAAGATTTCTGGTTTCATCAGACATCCTTAACTCATAAAGATGTTTCTTTGCAAATGTTGAAGCTCAACTTATATGGCCCTAAAAATGTCCAACCATAGTCCACAGCTGTGCTCTCATTTTACTCTGCAATACAGGCGCAAAGGGAAGTCCATGTCTGCTGACGAACTGTCCAAGATAAGCTCATCAGGCTCTGATAGCTCACCTTCTACAAATGAGGTAACCTATCTCATTTTGTTATTATATAAACCATAAAATGCTTCTCTTTTCTTTTTTTTTAAACACTCACATCCATTGTTTTTATTGGTGTCATTTTTAAACCATAAATACTGGTATTTGGCTTTTTGGAGTACTGTAGATGTGTGAAGTGTAAGCTGACAAACACATGAAAAAAGGCTCCACACAACACAAGTCAAACAGACTCCCATTCTGTGCCTTTTCTGGGTCAATTAGGTCAGGGTGCGTTTCCGTAAGCAGCCAAAACGCAAGCGGCGCTTAGCCTACGCCCGCAGCGGTTTGGTGATTAACTTTGCAGGCTCCAAGGAAAGCGAGTACTGGAGTTTTCCCCTGCCTCCTATGAGTCCACATGTGTCCAACATGAAGAGTTCAGCCAGTAGCGTGGATGTCCGGGCCCTCAAATCCCAGGTCAAGGTACTGACCAAAGGGACATTTTGACCATTCACGACTCTTCTCTGCATGCAGGCCTTGCATGTGTATGCCCCAAACGCACTGAAGACTGCAGTGTTTTGGGTCTTCTCATTTCTGCCCTGCATCTCAGCACGATGTGAAAATGAGCTGCTCCAGTTTCCACAGCTCATTTGTGATCTTTTTTGTCACTTTATCCATGCGATCATTGTGGCTTGAAGATTTTTTGTTTATTGCCTCTTTTACATCTCATTTTACAGTACATAATTAATTTGTGGTGCACAAAAAATAATTATGAATCTGATTAAAGCAATTATTATTAGATTTTTGTGCAGTCATTTGTGAGTCAGCTTTAATAAGTCATAAACACATCTTAATCATATGTTCATAAGGTTATAGCATCCCCCCCATCCACACATCAAACCATGCATGACACAGTAATAAAGTAATAAAAGACTCCGTAAGAACAGAAACTGAGCGGGAAAAAAGTGGGAGGGAAGAAAACAGGAACTGAGGAAACGCTGTCATAACGGTCATGTATTTGCAATGAGGAAACACCAGAGGTAAGACAAAACTGAAAATTCAGAACAGGATAATAAAACAAAAATACCAAAGTGAAGTGTGGGGAAAAAGGATGATAAAGTACAAAAAAAGGAGTACTTCAAATATGGAATATTGTTCACAAATCATACTATCATTCCACAGATCCTAAATATGGGAAATATAATTGAAAACATTTGTTAATTTTTACTAACCTGTAGGTGTGAATAAAACAGTAATTGTAATGTAGTGACGGTGGTTTTATTACTGCTATTATATGAACTAATTCCGCTCGTACTAATAAAATAAAAAACGGTCAAAGTTCAGGTGGCGGCAAGGGACAGAGCAACTTTGCATGATAAATAAAAATGGTGAAGGCACTATTTTATGTTGTTCATGTGGTCTGGTGGCGGGGGAGCTGTGGGATCCTTCTGGAAAGACGGGTGTGGTCGCTGAAGGTGGGACATGGTGGAGGAAAAAAGGAATAACTCTTTGACTTGGGATATCAGAATAATTTGTTTTTTCCCATAAAAGTTTGCTTGTTCTCAAGTTTTATATTAGCATGTTCATGTTTTAATACTGTTGCAGATTGCAGCAGAAGCTGATGGGTCGAGGCTTAGCCTTCCAGCCAGAAGCACCAGCGAGGAGGCAGGACAACGGGGATCAACCCAGTCACTCACAACTCCTGAGAAGTAAAAATCCATCTCTCAATAATTCGTAACAGAATTATTTTAAAGTTTTGATTTCCCACGATCAAGCTTCATGTTTCTAACACGACATACAGTTTTTGATGTGTTGCTGCATGGTATTTATACAGATTATCTTTTTCTGCAGGATTTGGTTTCTCGGAAGATTCCTGAAGAAGCGAACACCTAAATATTCCCCGAACAATGAACCGTCTCCATCAGATAAATCTGGTAACCAAAAGTTTAAAAAGCTGATTCCACAAAGACGTTACCTACGTGTGTTTGTTTATACAGAGCAAACATTTTGAATATAAACATACGGTGCACTTTAAATAGAAGCAGCAAGGAAATGGTGTAAACAGAATGTAAATTATTTGAGGTCAAGGTCTAAAGAAAAGAGGAAACTATGTCAATGATACAGCTTTCTGTATGGAAAGGTAATTATTTTATGGTGTTGGTGTTTGTTGTTACTGAACCTCACAAGAGTAGGTCACAGTTTACCATCATGCATCACTTCCTCTCTTTACTGCCATCTGGAGGACATTTGTAGCAACTGGTGTGAAACCTAAGTGGTTTTCACAACAGAGCTATAATTAAATCTTGAGTGTAAAGAGTCTACTAAATATAAAAAATAACCTTTTACATCATCGGTATAAACAGTAGCTATTAGTAGTAGATGAAAGTGATTCATTATAAGCTGCGGCTTCAGCATTCACCCTGTTTCTTTTTGGACTGCAGAAAAAAGTTTAAAAAAACTTTAAGTTGGATTATTATGCTGATTTGAGCTGCTCTATTTAATTATCTGTCTCTTTTTTGTGTATTTATCTTTGTTTAAATGAATGAATTTGTATATTGAGACTGGAAATAAATTATAAATTATAAAAGATAATACTGTTTAAACATCAATTGTCAGTTATATTAATGCAGTCTCTTTCCTTTGCTCGCCTTCAGTCGTCTTGCCCAGCTACACCCCACATCCCTACCACATGCGCGACCAGAACAGTGGGAGGGACAGTCGCAACCCCCAAATTCGAATCAGCCGGGCCACACGCGCTCTTGAGTGGAACGCATCTCTGGACCGTGAGATTACCAACCCCAAAGAGCTGCGAAACCTGGACGAATTCCTCGGCAACCAGGTGAGAAGGTTGTCTGAGGAGGGAGATGAGAAGCACAGCAGATTGCCAAGACGGTCGCATTTCCAAATCTTACACACATCCATGGCTGTTAGTTGTTTGCATTATGATTTTGCATCATAATTACCTCACCTTTTTCCTCAGGTGAATGAGCTGCAATCAAGAGTAAAAGAGCTTTCACCCACAGAGAGCATCTTCCTCTCATCCACCATGCAGTTCAGAGAAACCATCAAAAGCATGTACTCTCTCCAGGTCAGTTCAGTGTCCTTTTGTCCTTTTTCCAGCACATCTCTATAATTCATCATCAATAAATGGATATTTTTGTTATGTTTGTTGACTGACCTTCTACTATTAATTAATATATGTGACCATGTTCATTTTGCTGTTGTTCATATTGAAATAACTAATTGTAAGTCTACTACTAAATGTCTTACAAATATGCAAAATATGGAGACTTGAAGGTAAAAGTCACTCATTTTGCTTTCCATGCACACTTTCTTATCTACAGAAGCCCCAAATCGCCTACAAAGATCTAATGAAGGGCTATCGTAACAAAGTGAACGCACTAGCAGACCACACACAGAAAACTGAAGTGTCACTGGTGGTCAACCTGTTCCAGTCTGTACTCGATGGATTCATCAGGGGGAAGATGAAACAAGCAGAGTATGAACCAGTCAAGGTAATTTTGAGTATTTTAGTCCTTCATCAGATGCTAAAGTACTTTCAGAGTATGAACACTTAACATCACTCATTCACATTTCACCTGTGGCTTCTTTTAGGCTACCAAGGCAACAAAGAAGAGAAGGAAAAAGGACAAATGTGTAAGCTGAAATTCTTTATCTGTACTTTGCGGTTTCCTCGATATAAATTTTGGTAAATCACTCCTGTGTATTGTTTTTACTTCTTGTTTCTACAGCTTGATAGTCCTCTGGATCACTTGTTCAGCACATACCAGGTGAACATTATGCAGTCATGTGACCTGTGTGGTTCTTACATCTGGGGAATGGAGAAAGCCTACATGTGCAGTGGTGAGTTTAGAGGACTACAAAACTAGAAGATGTAATTGCATAAAAAATGTCAAGGAGACCACAGTGAATTCTCTCTTGTTCTCTGTTTTTGTAGCTTGCAAGTTAATTTGTCACAAGAAATGCCTGAACAAAATCATCACAGATTGTTCAACACGATGTGCCAGACTGGTAAGAACTGACAAATACTCCCACAAATACTATAATGTTTGAGTAGTAAACAAACACAACCTCCAAATACTCTCTGCCCATTACATGTATGCTCTCTCCTTGTTTATCTGTTTGATAGGATGACAGCGAACCAGGTTCCCTTCACTTTGGGGTGCAGGTGTGCGTCCTCACCAGTAAAGCTAACCCCGTGCCCAAGGTGGTGGAGTTATTGCTAATGCACGTGGAGCTAAACGGCCTTTACACAGAAGGCATCTACCGCAAGTCTGGGTCAACCTGTCGAGCGAGGGAGCTCCACCAAATTCTGGAGACTAGTAAGAAATTATTGTACACCAACTGAAAACATGATATACAGCATGTTATTTTGTTTGAATTTTGTGCTGTATAAAGGGATTCACAGTCTTAGGGTTAGGGTTATGGTGATTTTTTTGCCATAAAAATTCCCCTTTCATACTGACCATTAGATGATCCACTTCCTAATGCACAATTGTGAACCCATCCTCAAAAATGTTATCAAAAAATGTTATTAAAAATCTCTTCTGTTAATTATTTTGTCTGCGTATCTATTTATAGATTTATTTTCAAATAGTTTAAGATCAAAATAAAAGGGCCCTGCGGATGTTTTCTTGTAAACAAACAAAAGTTAAGCTTAAATATAGTGTTACTCAATAAGCGCATTGTGTGTATCCTTAGGGTCCTACAAATGTGATGGATACACCTACTCCTCATGAAACACATATTTTAAATCCTCCATTGTTTACATCCATGATTACAAGCTTACAGTCTTCTTCTTCTTCTTCTCTGCCTTTCTTGGTGCATTACAGCATTACAACATGGGGACCCACCTGTAAATACATTGTCCTAAACTCAACAGGGCACCTATAACTTGCACAAAATAATATCTTGTATGACGTATATTTTTTAATAGTTTGAAGGATCCTGAAACTCCACTCTTATCATCATGATTATCATCACATCCATTGTCACCTGACTGTCTCGACTATTGGCTTAAATGTTTGCATGATCTGTCTTGTGGCATTAGATCCTGAAGGAGCATCTTTGGACAACTACCCCATCCACACCATCACAGGTCTGGTTAAACGTTGGCTCAGAGAGCTGCCTGACCCCCTCATGACCTTCTCCCTCTACCATGACTTCCTGCATGCCGTTGGTAAGTAAATATTGATACTATTTTTATTTTAGAACATAAATCAGGAAGGTCTGGTGAGCATGTATGCACTTTTCTTCGTTTTTTTGTTTTGTATGTGCTCAAATTCATTTCTGATGATGAATCAGTGGATTTGATACCTTAGGTGGTAAACTTAATGGAGCTGTTTTATCTCATTAATAGTTAAAGGGAAACACTGCAGATGTTTCTCTGTTTCATAAAGTGAAGTAAACATTGTAACACATTGTAGGAGCTGTACAAACAGTCTGCTTGTGTGGGCAATAACTGGAAGTTGGTGACTCTCTTATCATATGCCTGCTTCTTTACCTCTGACAAGTTGATCAGATTTATTGATCTCCTTGTTTGTTCATCCCCAGAGCTGCCAGAGAAAGCTGAAAGAATAAGGGCTGTATACCAAAAGGTGGATGAACTTCCTCCTGCCAACTACAACACACTGGAGCGGCTCGTCTTTCACCTCGTCAAGTAGGGAGATTCATTTATTTCCTTCTTATCATGACTCTACACTATAACTCTGCATTACCTAATATTGTCTGTGGAGCCAAAATAAAATTATTTCTGTTATATTCCAAAATGAGGGTTGCAAAGATTTTGATGTTTATGTGTGTAATAATAACTCAGGTGAGATCTTGATCTTTTGTCTTTATAGGGTTGCAAAGGATGAAAACCACAACAAGATGTCAGCAAGCTCTCTTGCGATCGTGTTTGCCCCCTGCATCCTGCGCTCTCCTGATGTTGATGACCCCTTCCTCGGTATGAAGGATGTGTCAAAGACTACAATGTAAGTCACCACACTGCACACATCTGTAGTGGCCCTGTTTCAAATTATGTCTACACTGTATGTATGCACACAGATGTAGTTTTTGTGGCAGTGTATGATAAGCACTGACCCTGTTGCCTGCAGGTGTGTGGAGATCCTGATCTCTGAGCAGATGAGGCGCTACACAGAGAAGATGCAGAATATAGCGCAGCTGGAATACGCAGAAGCTTTGGCTGTCAATCAGCTCAGACTGAAGAGACAAAACACGGTGAGATGCACTACTGAATGAAGGAAATGTATCGGGAAAGAAAAACTGAGTCGAGCAGTTCATGTCAGTATATTGAAAGGTTTGTCAATCTGGCTGCAATATTGCAAGGATGTATAATGCATCAAGACAGCACAGCACATGCCAGAGGAAAAGGACACTAACTGTCAGAAACATATATTAAATTCACTGTCAAAGGCTATTCTGATTGTCCCAACTCCTCTGTTTCAGTATTGTCTAACTTTATATTAATCTAAGAAAAGTAACATCATTTTTATTCCTCACAAATACACCAGAGAGATGGACAGTATGATCCAGACTCTGCTGTTTCCTAGTATTTAGTGCTCAGTTTAAACTAACATAAATTTTATATTAATGTAACTTTTTGGCATCTGAACGATACATAGTAAATAACTTAACACATTGTTCAAGATGACCATAGTTTTTCTAAAAGAATAACTAATATCTTGTGTTTTGAATGATACACATCTAACCACAAACTGCTTCTCTGATTTCTGTGCAGGTTGTTGAAAAACCCTCGGAGCTTGAGGTTCCCAAGCAATTAGATTCTGATGAAACAGAGAAGACCCTCATTGAAAGGATCAAATCCATCAAGCAAGAGAAGTGAGCTGAAGTCTTTACAGTATATGTACTGTGTTCATTACATTTGAAATGACAGGAGTTTGAATGATAATACCTTATTTTCTTATCGTTAGGGTGGACTTGGCGTGCAGGTTACCTGACCTGGAGCAGGAACACTCTGACAATGAAAACCTGGACTCATTGTCATCGATGAGCACAGAGAGCCTAGAGGACCGTCTGAGAAGTCTGGACTCGGAAGGTCAGTAGTGAGGTACGGTAATCTCACCTTCCTTTGGTTTTAAGAATACAAGTTACTATTAAACTTGATGTGATTAGGTTGTTTTCTTCTGTGCTTCTGTCTGTTTCTGTGTAGAAAATATATCAAGACATGTCAAAAAGTCGTACTCGAGAGTTGAATATTCTTGATATTAACTTGTTTGTACAACAGGTCATAAGTACACATCTAAACGCAAACATTTATACCTGTTCTGATTGGTCACACTCAAAGGCTGTCATAACCTCCTCCTCCTGGCAGCATCACAATGGGATCTGTAATCTCTCTCCAAAAAATCTTTAGGGTGTGTGCATGTCTATAAGCAATAATCCGTCTCCTGGACAATCTTCTTTCAAAAGTATTTATGGCAAGAAGTGAAATGAGAGCTGTTCAGGCCCTGCCTTACTTTCACATCTGGACAAACTGTCTGTTTGTCTGTTTTTAGAGTCATGAAAATGATTGCATGCAGCTCCTCTGACTTAGGAAAAATGTGAAAGCAGAAAGCAATGTACACAGTGATAAACATGACATTGAAGCATATTGACACAGAAGGCTGTCACAACAGAGTAGATGATGTCATTAGATGTTTTATTAGCACTGAAACTTCTACAATTACACATCCTGTTTAACACTACAGACTATGTAGATTCATTAGAATAACGGATTCTATTCATAACAAGTTATTTTGCTTACTGTTTCCATAAATAAAGCTAACCAACACAGGAAGTTGTGGCTGGCTGCGTGTGTACGTCAAGCTTTTAACCAAATATGTCGCCTAATCAGATGTTTCTAATACTAGGAAAGGTGACTATGCGGAACACCCAGAAGCCTGCCTGCCCACAAAAACCTCCTGACTTGGCACAGAGAGTCAGAAGTCTAATGGCTCAGACAGATGATGAACAGAGAGAGTTCAAATCTGCTGAATTCCTGCCAGGACATACAGATGTTACCCAATCCATGTGCTTCCTGCCCAGCCAAGACAACTTAGACTCCTCTGCAACCGGCAAGTCACAGCTCACCAGCAGGGCTTACAATGGGAGCTTTGACGACCTGGACATCCCTTACATAGATGAGGAAGAAGATCCAACCTGAGCATAACACCACAAGTTGTAATAAAATGAAATATCCTCAATAATGTGTTAAAAGAGGACTTGTGTTATGGCAAAAAGAACTGTGCACTTTGTTTTATAGACTTTTCCATTTGTCTGTGCTGCTATGGAAATACAATATGCGTTGGGAATGTATATGTATTTAATGGGAGATCATACCAACTTTTCCTTCAGCCTCTTTATACCAGATCTGGAGAAGACCCAACAGTTGTGACTACTCAGCATCTTTATATCAGTACACTGTATGTGATTTTAAACACTGTACATGAAATGTTTTATAAAGGCAGTTATTTAGGATCAGTTCTGGTAAGCTGTTTGACAAGCTGTGTCTCGTCTATAGATACAAACAAGACAGTGTCACGAGGAGCAATAAAAGAATAGAAAATAGAAGTGCTTCCTTTACTAATGGACATTATTCTGAGATCAACCACTATAGTACTAATGGGGGTTAATGCAGTTTGTTGAGAAAAAAAAAAGTCTTGTAATTGTACCAGAAAAATTCTAGCATTGTAAATAGAGCAATTCTCCATTGTACAGAGAGACATTGCATTTTGATCTCATATGGAGTATATTATTGTAAATCTGTTATTTCATTTTACTGCTGTGACTGACCACTGACTCAGTGTACCTGTTTAGGAAATGGTCATATTGCTGCCTTTTTAAACTGACTGAAAATATTTCCCTTTGTCACTTTTCCTGGTACTTGCAAAGCTGTGCAGTTTGACCAAGTTAATTTTTGTCTGTACATGTAGGGTTTGTTTGTTTGCTTTAATATGCATGACTGTACATTTTTATAAGGGGTAGGAATGATGCATATTGGGGTGGATGTCATCCTGTGTCTAAAAGAATAAACTGACCATTTTCAATTTTCTCTTGCTGGAATACTAAAAATAATAACACAACTATGACACCTGTAAAATTACTTTAACCCATTTTTCCAGGCTCCAGCAAAATTTGTAGTTTACAGAACAACAGTATCGTTAGATCAGTTTATTTTTAATGTTGTGCACATTACAAATAACATCTAAATGGGTTAGTTATGAAGCACATCAAATTCAAAAAGATGAGCAAAAAGGTTTTATATATAAAAAATAACCAATCATGTACATCTGGGCATGTATCAGCCAATGGGACATCTACAAAGAAGGATTGGGTATCTGGTCATGTGATTTCAGGCCAGTCATTGTCCCAGTCTGCAAGAGGGGGGTCTGTCTGTACAGTAAAGACAGCAAACGCTCATTAAATTGCACAACATAAATAGAAAAGTGAAAGTATGCTTGATTAGAAATCAATCAGATTTTTAAATGTATATATACAAGCAGCCAGGTTGTAAGAGTACGTTGATATTTTAAAATACTATGTTACATTGTAGCCACCATTTGTCACTGAATTTTGCTACATTTCTGTTCACTATAAAAAATAAGGAATTATGGACGTTAATTATGAATAAATATATCACAGAAATGTCAGAAAGCTGTGCCTTTTCCAGATCAGAAAAACGTAGTTGATAAGTTCTAATTTTTCTTGTTACTACACCCAAGTTTAATCTTTACCAAGCATGATTTTCAAACTTCCAGTTACAGTGACCCACCCTTTGGCAGATTTCCAACACAAAAGGTTTCCATTTCAGTCATTTCCCAATTTCTCGGCAAACTGAAACTTAAAATTAAAACTGCAAGCAGTGTCGAAGGGCCCTCGCACCCCCCAGTTTTCCCCCCAACTGTAACGCGCCGTACGTGCACGTTGGTGCGTGCGGCAGTGGCAGGGCTTTCAAAACTGGCATGTAGATGTCTTTGCTCCTGTGCCTTTAATTGAACATTGTGTGATGGGGTTAATGTCTCCATTAGATGGCAAACTAAGACCACAAATGAGTCTGGGTGACTTCTCAGCACAAAGGAATGTGGGTGAAGGGCCAAAAAATCATCAAGATTGAGCATTTTTGCCTGGATGGCCGACTTCCTGTTGGACTTATGGTATGGGTCCAAGAGGCTTTTTTGTGCGTTTGCACATGATACATGTGTTTACCGAATTTGGTTTGTCTACGTCAATCTGAGTCGAGGGGCTAGATTTTTTAAATTTTCTAGGGGGCGCTATTAATCCATTTTTGCGTCGGCCATTTCCGCGATCCTTAAAATATCAAATTTTTCGCTGGATCGGACATGATTGCAAGTTTTGGTGAGTTTTGGGGCATGTTTAGGCTGTCAAAAAGGTCGTAAAATAATTAAAATCATCCAGATTGAACATTTTAGCCTGGATGGCCGACTTCCTGTTGGACTTAGGGTATGGGTCCCAGAGGCTTTTTTGTGCGTCTGGACATAATACATAGGCCGTGTCGATTTCATTTCTCTATGTTAATGTGGTAGACGGGGCTTAAACTTTGAAATCTTCCAGGAGGCGCTGTGGAGTCATCTTCTCACTTAAAAATCCCAAACTTTGTCAGTAGTCAATATGTGTGACTGTTGACGTATGCGTAAAATTTGGTGAGTGTAGGAGTTTGTGAAAATGTACAAAATGGATAAAGGCATTAGGGGGCGCTATTGAGCTGTTGTGCCACGCCCAGGGGCAGTGATGGTCTCAAATGAAAGTGCTCCTGAGTGTGAACCTATGTGGGCATTTTGGTGATTCTGTGAAGACAGAAAAGTCCTCTAAACGCTGTTGGAAAAACGGAAAATTGACGCAGGAAATGCACAATAACCGACTTCCTGTTAGAGCGAAAATTTTGAAAAAATTAATTTGGGGGTTTACCCATGAGTGCTATGAGTCCTGTAAGTTTCACAAAAATCTGACACATTTTTTGGTCACATGACCTGCTGTTAGGGGGCGCTATGGAGACCCTTGCCAAATCAAGTTTACATCATCAAGGTCTGAGGATGATACAGTTCGAATCTGAAGTCTCTGGAGTCGAAATTGCAGGAGGAGTTCGTTAAAGTACGAGGCCTGGAAATGGGGAAAATGGCGGCAAAAATGCGCCTGTGATCCAAAATGGCCGACTTCCTGTTGGACTGAGGGTATGGGTCCAAGAGGCTTTTTTGTGCGTCTGGTCATGATATATATGAATCCTAAATTTCGTTCATGTACGTGCATGTAGAAGGCGGGGCTTCAACTTTTAATGTTCTAGGGGGCGCTGTAGAGTCATTTTTGCACTTAAAAGGTTGCGGTTATACCAAAAAATAATATTCGTGAGTCTTGACGAGTGTGCCCAATTTGGTGAGTTTTAGAGTTTGTCAGTACATCCTAAGTGGGAAAAGGCATTAGGGGGCGCTACTGAGCTGTTGGGGCAAAATGTTGGGCAAAAGTGGTATCAGATGAAAGAGCTCATGCTTCGAAACCTACGTGGCAGGTTTCATGATTGTGTGAACATCATAAAGTCCTCAAAGCGGTGTTCGAAAAATTAAAATCGGTGCACGCCACGCCGCGTGGGCGACTTCCTGTTTGGTAAAAAAATTCCACAAAATTAATTTCCCAATGATCCGATGAGACCTATGACATATGTAAATTTCATGCAGATCCGAGAAGATTTGTGGTCACATGACCCGACGTGTGGGGCGCTAGCAAGTCCCCTTACCACGCTTGCGTCCAATCACGTTAAATTAAATAAATTTTCACCAGCTGCGACGTGTGTGCAGAATTTCATGAGTTTCATGTTCAGGCCACCACAAATGCGCCTAAAGTGGCGGCATAAGAACGTGAAAAATAATAATAAGAATCCTGGCAAAAGCAATAGGTCCCTCACTGACTTGTCAGTGCTCGGGCCAAGATAATAAGAATCTTGGCAAAAGCAATAGGTCCCTCACTGACTTGTCAGTGCTCGGGCCCTAATAATAATAATTCTGGCAAAAGCAATAGGTCCCTCACTGACTGGTCAGTGCTCGGGCCCTAATAATAATAATTCTGGCAAAAGCAATAGGTCCCTCACTGACTTGTCAGTGCTCGGGCCCTAATAAGAATCTTGGCAAAAGCAATAGGTCCCTCACTGACTGGTCAGTGCTCGGGCCCTAATAACACAATTTGAAAAGTGATACACACATGTCAAATTCATCTAGCTCTCACTCAAATTTGTTGGGCACTTTGAGTATGTGTTTACAATTGTTTAAGTCTGTCTTAAAACAACTGTCATGTGCACAGAGGTTTTACATGTTGTTATCGTTCCTCCTGTTCATACTGACTATCAAAAGATCCTCTTTATACAGGTTTGTAATGTCAGAGTAAGTCATATAAAGTGGGTATCTGCCACATTAAGAGACTTTTTAGTCTTTAGAGAATTTTGAAAATGAGTTGTTGGAAACAGAGATTGAAGGTTTAACTTGCACCCCTCAGTTTTCAGCAATATGCATTGCCCACAGCTAAAATTAAATTAATGATATTGTTAGATTAGATCTTTGTTAATAAGTTAATTTTGGAATATTATGAAGCTTTTAAGCCAGCTGTTAGAAATAAACCAGAACTTCTGGCATGAATAAGCATATAGAAGATACTCTATCAAACCATACAGTACAGTCTATTGTTGAATTGTATTAATATTAGTTATTGGAGATAGCAGTACATCATGTACATTTCGTTCGTAAACATTGTCATCGCCAAATAAGGGATTTCCTCTTTGTTACACCGAACCCGCGGTGTGGCGTTAACCAATCACATTCTCAGGATCTATGTCATCGCCTTTTTTCTAAACCAATCAGACGCAGAGTTAGGACTTGCTTTTTGCTCAACCGACCAATCGTTAATCGATGTCGGTCGGTAAGGGCGGGACAATGTTTTGGTTCAGGAAGACGGGTTGAAGTGAGGTGGGGATGAGAAATCATCATTTGGTTAGCTCGCTGCTGGCTACCTGGAGCCGACTGGCGAGGTGTTGTGAGATTAATAGCAGGAATCTGTAGGTTATATTTACTTTTTAGTAGGCGCGACGATGACCCTCTGACACCAAGGATGGACATAAGTTAACAATGACGGGGGAGAAAAAGAAGAAAAAGCGGCTGAACCGCAGCATTCTTCTAGCAAAGAAAATTATAATAAAAGATGGAGGAAGTGTGAGTTAAATATTTATTTGTCTTCGTTAAACTGGCTCTCGTCCGCTTGAAGTTAGCCAGTAGACTTTTTTTTTATTGTGTATAATCGTTGGTAGTCGAAGCGGCGTTTTGTGTGTGTTTGATGGCTGATTAAATGTTGCCCCGATAGCTGGATGTTGATGCTAACGCGGCTAGCCTCGGCTAATGTTAGCGGCCTAGGCGTTTACACGTCAGCTCAGGTAACCTCAGCCATAATATGTCTAATAGGTGGATTTTTATTAATACAACACCTTTCTACCCTTTTCCAACAACTCAATTAACCTCACCGAGTATATTAGCTCATTTAAAACCAGCACTAAATATTCGCGTTATCTCACGTTTGTCCCTAAAAAAACATATTTACGTGTTACTGTGCATCACTGACGATGTTAGCCTGATGTGTGTTTAATTGGGGTTATTTGACACAGTAGCAAAACCCCTCCTTAATGTTTTAAGCTAATTTACATTTAAGCCAATTGTCTACCGTCTGGATAATTGTTGAAGAGGCAAAGTCAGATGAATTGTCAGACAATGTTAGCTTAAGTCGTAGTAGAGTTTTTTTTTGGGGGGTTTTATCATTCACGGGGTTTGCTCACGTTGGTTAAAAACAAGCATCGCGTTTAAAGTCAACATCCCCGGCAAGTAAAGTCAAGACTGCCTCTGTTAAAAGCCAACATCAACATTACTTATGATTTATACGACGGGGTTGACACTTTCTGGAAAGAAAGGTCTGTCTTAAAAACAACAGTACAGGTGCCCACTTGAACATTTAAACAGGTTTTTCATGTTATTATAATATCATCTTTTCCCCACGGACCATTAGAAGATCCCTTCATAATGCATTTAACAGTGTAAGTGATGGAGGCCAAAGTCCACAACCCTCATTATGTGCAAAAATGTATCTAAAAGTTTATTTGCAACTAATTTAAAGCTTTAACCATCCAAATTAGTAAAATCCGAGGATTTTGATGGAAATTATTTATTAACAATGTAAAAGACATGTAAATAACATGCCCAGCTTCAACCAGGAGGCATCATATGTTTGTAATGTATTAGTCAACACAATAAAGCCCAAGAGCTTATTTCCATTGTGGTCTTTAGTTACAGTCATTTTAGTGCCAAAGTCCATCTTTTTGTTACTGTTCCTCCATAGCAGCTTAACAGGGATACAGAACAATAAAGACTTTAAATTTGACAGATATCCACTTGATATGACTAAATGCATTTTTGCACAATATGACTGCTTTTTGTCCCCCATCACTTACATTGAAAGTACATTTGAAGTGGATCTTTTAATAGCCAGTAAATGGAGGAATTATTACAGTGAGGAAAACCTTGTTCACTGTTCATTTGGACATTTTGGTGTTTTAAGACACACTTGATGGGGAAAAATGGTGAACCTGCCCTTTAACTATTAGAGAGGACCTATGTTCCTGACACATTTAAACAAATTTCTCTGCTTCATTCACACCTGTAGCCCAGCTTTGATGGAGCTAATGTGATAATGTGATGCCCTTAGCTGGAAGCAGCACACTTCCTCAATAGAAAGATCAAAGAGGTCGCTAACTGACAGATCAGGGATACTGGGTATTTGGATAATTTAGATTTTTTTTCCTATCAAAATTAAGCTGTTGGCAAGACTTGAGTATGACAGGGCGGTTATAAATTAGAGTGAGGCATCAGTGTTTGGTTATGTAATCGACAGGACAGCTATGCCAAACATCAAACATACTAGAAACCACACAAAGACCCACAGAGTTGTAAACATAATGAAGACTGTTGTTTTGTTAGCGTGATGCTCTCGTCTTCCTGATGCAAATATCTCAAAACACCTGACATCACGTGGCTCTGCTCCAGCGAGGTTCCCTTTTTAGTTCAGATAATTCAGATAATTGTTATGGTTTTTAATGTGTTACTGCAGTCTCGATCTGACCACTCAGCCATCAGGATTTCATTGTCGACATCCAACCCCCTCCCTCCCCTCCCATCTAACAGGCTCCGATGCTCAGTGGTCAATAGCAAAATGTGTTTTCAAAATATGTGGTTGGTAGTGATCTCAGTAGAGAGGATATTGCAACATTCATATAGTGAGACAGTTACAGATTGTTCCTCATTTTCTCAATGAAGAAGCAGATGGTGTGATAGTAGACGTTATTAAGGGGAAAAGGGAGTGTGAGAGTTTATCAGAAAATTTGCTGTGTGCACACCCTAAGCGGTCAAACCCAAGTGTACTGATTTCCTGTAATGTTTTTCCTTCTCCACGTGGGGAAACATGATCGAGTAAAGTAGCCGCTAGTGTCTTTTGTTAAGTTAACCCTGGCCTACTTTTACAGCCTCCACGATTAATCTCACCGTGCTTCATTTCCTCCTAAAGATCTTGCTCAGCATTTACGCTCACTCCATCACACTTTCTCTTTACCTCTCAGACTCGTATAGATTTTTTACTGTGCTGCAGTGGAGTGACTTCCTGTCTTGGAAGCTCAATCTATGAGAGATACAAAAAAAGGATGTTTGTTTGGGGTTAAGAGTGATCTAGTAAACTATAGCACGTAATTATTTGGCTATTTTACCTGTTACATTAAACAGCTGGGTTCCTGCTGTATGTTAAAGTTAAATGAAGAAAATATTGGCTACACAGTATCACTGGCGTCTGGTTAAAATTATCCTCTTCTCTCACTTTAATCTGTGATTTTACCTGCAATTACCAACATTTGTTTAAATCAGAGTAAAGTAGTAATACCAGATACAGCAGATGTCATGCAAACACCTTAAATGCATTAATGTCATAATTACAGTAATTGTGACTGGATTAATAGAGCCATGATGTTTACTATGCTTTGAAAAGACTCGTCATGTATACAGTTTAGTTACTTTTTATGTTGCAAAGTGATGGGAAAAAAATTCAACGATTTCATGTTACAGCCGATCTCCTATCTATCCGCAGGATAAAATCAAGCTTTTGTGATTATTAAGCAGCTTGTAAACTCAGTTCAAAGGGGGCTAATCCAAATCATGAACATTTCCTAGTCAAAAATGTCCCCTTATAGTCATCAAACTATTTGTTTTTTTTGAGCATTTAAATCTATCAATTAGATTGTTGTGCACTCAGAGTGATTATTTGTCAACAAGTTTCAGTAGATATACACAGGAAATGTGAATTTCAGCTAAAAAGAGAAACATAAGTCACAGTAAAAATAATCTGATCAGTGTCATGCTACATTCAAATTTCAGGTTTTCCCTCATTTTACTTTATTCTTCCATAAATCCACCAGAAAACATTAATTTTCACGTCTTCTTATTCACTCTTACCGAACTGTGGGCTGTCTCACGCGATCAGTTGACGCACAGTAATCATTATGCGAATGCTGCCTTTTAAAGTAGACTACAGTTTAATGTTGGATCTGTTAATATGTTACTGTTAACATCATCATTGCTCCTCAGCTGACGTCCTCTCTGTCTCTGTCTGTGTGTGTCTGTGTGTCTGTGTCTCTCTCTCTCTCCCTCCTTCTCTACAGCCTCAGGGAATCGGTGAGCCCAGTGTTTACCATGCTGTGGTGGTCATCTTCCTGGAGTTTTTTGCATGGGGTCTGCTCACCACCCCGATGCTCTCGGTAAGCCCCGACTGATACAAAAACTCTTTTCACGTAGACGCACACTGTTATGCAAACCGACACAACAGTTTGCAATATATTCACACGTCGCCTACAACTCCGATCCCTAGAAACCTGGCCAAAAGAGGGGCATTTCCCATTGATGGGAATCATACAAGGCCCATCACTGTCTATGAATAATTGAATCCCTAATCAACCGAGCGCGGCCCTGGGTGAAGCAGTTTTGTTTTTTGTTCTTGCGTGCGCGTGTGTTGGCAAACGCTTTGCCAGGTGCTAATGTACTGAGAAATATGAAAAGGGCATCAAAACGGTTGTATTGTCTGAGTGCCAGTTCTTTGTTGAAAAGGCTTATCGTTGGAGGAGGAGGGGGTGGGGGTGGGGTCACTGGTTTGTGTTGTCAGGCCACACAGCACGGATGCCGGGCCAGGCGAACCATGCCACACATTCACCTCAGCAGAGAGGTGAGTTTCAAGTATTTGCTACAGGCAGTAGGAGCGGCGTTATTCACAAGATTTTCACTCCGAAATGCAACACGTTCGTTTGAAAAGTGACGCCACTAGAAAATCACCCTACTGGTCAATATTTTAAAAAACACAGATTATTGTTTCCTCACTGTTTTGTTAGTGAAATGCTAAGGTGACTCACAACATTCATACCCTTCATTTCAAAACAGCAGGGATTGTGTATTAATAGTTTTTCTTTATCTGACAGGAGCTTTTCATTTTTCAGCCAAGCTCTGCATTTATTGAATTCCTATCCAGGTTGTTTTTTTCTTCTTTTTTTTTTGCTAACCAGTTTTCCCTTTCTAACACAAAGTACGTTTAGTAGAAGCTGTTATCTCAAACATATGATGAGTAAACATCTGTGAGCCACATGATGTGAACCAGACAGGCTTATGCAATGCCTGCTTTTCAGCAGTGTCTTGTTTGAAGAGGTGGTTGTATGTGTAACTGTTAAGCATTAATTACCGAGTGGGGGGGGGGGGGGGGGTAGTTGCCCTGAAGATCCCTGGGCGGAGGCAGGATTTGCATTTTGGACTAATCAGAGGACGCGTGAAGATGAGAGGGGACTGCTTCACTGCTCCCAATGAGCGCCCTGCTTCATTAGTATCCAGCAGCAACAGCCTTCACTGAGCATTCACAGCCTGTGTGTTGGGTAACTGAGTCCCAGAGGAAAAGAGGGGATTCTTAGCCATGCCACAAGCTTTCCCTCCCGCACCCCAGAACACTAACCAGATCTTGCTGTTCAATCTCAGCCGAGCTCCTCTTGTCCTAAAGTAAACTAAGATTCTTATTCCCACACCAGTGTCAATGACACCGGTGAACCATATTTGCTGCACACTGACATTTAGACTTTGAACTGATAATTTCAGGGATTTTTAACCATCTGAACACCCGTTTCCTTCCTGCATTCCCATCCAGATAGATTAGGTATTAGGAGTACAGAGCCTGGCTGCACTTAACCATGTTACTGAGTATTGTCACCAACAGAAAAGTTCCCTAAATATTAGTTTGAATGTGTTCAAAATAAGAATAAAAAAAAGACCCCTCCTAATGCCATTATTTTTGGAAGTAAATTTCAAGAGCAACTTTTCATGTTTAAAATAATATTTGGTGCAGTTTTAAATGTGAAGTTTAATAACAAAACATTTCCCCAGCAAAACTGTTGGCCATCTAAAAACCAAAGAACAGATGTCACTGTGCCAAGTCAAATGTTGTAACATGAAGTTATATCAACAGATTTTTTTTTCTCTCTGAAATGACCCATCTCGTAGCTCATATTACCAGATCCTGATATCATGGTTGGATGAAGCCATAAAGTCTCTGTGGCAGTTTTACAGTCGTATTTACTAAACAATTAAATGTCTGCTTTCAGCTGAGCAGGTAAAAGTACTCAGTCAGACCTTTGCCTTTCTAGCATAAAACATGAATAATGCTTGTAACTTTGCAACATTTAGTACGTACCAAAACTGACCACTTTATCAGCACTTTTACTTAGTGTGGACTATTAGTATTGACGTAAGACCGTAAAACAGGTCAGGGAAGAGGTGGGGAGGGACTCAAGTTTGTGAGTGGTTACCTAAAACATTTAGGTAGTCTGTTGATTGTCACCTTTATGACCAAAGCGCACATGTGAAAATTACAGGATTTAGCACTCCCATGAGGAATGACAACCATTAGCTGCTGAGTGATTGTTGCATGTAACTCACTTTAATGGATCTCAACATGTGTGTCATGGCCCTGTGGACAGTCTGAGAAAATACAGAAAATATTTAAATATATCTAAACAATTTTATTTACAATCCTTCATAACTTAAAACATTTGATGTTTTTGATTAACTGTTTGATTAAAACTGCTGAGAAAAAACCCTGTAGGTGAAAAGCTTGAAAATGTGATGCCACTTAAGTGGATAATGTGTTATTCATCCAGTGTTATCTGTGTTTGTTCTTGCAGGTCTTACACCAGACATTCCCCCAGCACACATTCCTGATGAATGGGCTAATTCATGGTGTCAAGGTAAGAGACAACAGCACACACACAAACAGAATTAACTAGATTCAGTGTTAAGGCGCTTATAATAGCAACATAACGGTCACAGACACAGGCAAATTACCTAAAAGCAGTCCCACATGTTATGGAGGTTATCTCCTGTCTTTATTGTTCACAGTATCTCAACAGTGAGTAAAATCTATGTGTTATGTAAAAGGTAATGAACCGTGGAGTTAATCTGCATTTATCCACAAGAAAGAAATAAGCAATATTATAGATTATCTTTATCTGACAGTACAGAAGTCCTAATATATTTAAGTTTATTTGTTTTTTCTGGTCACACAAAGCCGTTAAACACACATAGAGCCTCTAACTTTTTGTGTTTTTAGTACTGCAGCTGTTGTCCGCTGACATCCTCCTTCAGCATTACAATTTTGACTTGTTCTTTGTTTGTTTTTTTGCCCATTGGAAGATTTGCTGAGCGTGTGTGCTCTTGTTCAGCGACGCCCTGCTTGACACTAATTCAGCTACATGTTAACACCTGCAAGCTGTCCAGTAACCACAGCAGGTCGCCCAGCTGGCCACAGAATAGCCCACCGAAGCTCTTTTTTGAGGGTGAAGTACCTCAAGTGCACCACGATGAAGAGATTGTCTAAAGATAGTTGAGGTGGACATGCTGTTAAGTGTATAGAGGATTTTTATTTTTTTAACTTGTCGTGATGTTGAGGACAAACTTTGTTGTTCTTTGATATTAATATTAACTTTGCGATCAAGAAAAGAACATAATGTAGAAATAATGTATAGATTATTTGACCGTCAAGATGGAAAAACACGTCATTATTTCAAAAACCAATAACAACATTTTAAGGATTATACGTTCTGACCTTTCATATTTGTCATATACTTTATTTTAAACCAGCAGCCCTCCACTAAGATCTATTGTTTTGTAACCAGCTGACAACAGATGCTTTGTTATTTTCGTGTTTCCTCAGGTTTCATGTCTTAAGTGGTTTGGTCATGTCAGACTTCATAACCTGTATCCAGGACTTGTTTTGACCAAACAATAAAGTAGTTGTTAAATTGACGGTTGCCTTTGTGTCACTGTGGCTTTAGAGCACAAACACAGCAGCCGCAGCTCATATGGTGAGCTTTAGGTGTGTGACTGGACTGGTGTTAATTTGACACTGTAGCGCCGGCTGTAAGGACAGTGTCATGCTTATATTATAGTTAGATTTACTACATGGCTCTCTACCAACCCTGCAGGATTTAAAACCAGCTGTGTTGGCTGTATGTGTCTACTTGAACCATTAGAGTGGAAACTTCACTCAAGTTATCAATTTTACAGCACTCTCTTTGATAACTACACTTTAACATTTTATCCCTCTCGTGCTTTTTTCTCTACTTTTTTTCCCTACAGGGCCTATTATCATTTCTGAGTGCTCCGCTGATCGGAGCTTTGTCAGACGTATGGGGACGCAAGTCTTTCCTGCTGCTAACAGTCTTCTTCACGTGTGCGCCCATACCACTGATGAAGATCAGCCCATGGTGAGTGTGCGGTTCTCAGTTGCATTACGACCTAAAGAGGTTTAGTTTCATTTCTGAAAATTGTAACTTTTCTTCTTTCAGGTGGTACTTCGCAGTCATCTCCATGTCCGGTGTCTTTGCCGTCACCTTCTCTGTGATCTTTGCCTACGTGGCGGACATCACGCAGGAGCATGAGAGGAGCACAGCATACGGTTTGGTAAGGAGATGGTTTACGAAAACATATTTTTAGTCTTTAAATACCACTTCAATGATTATGTAATCCCAGGAAGCTAATTAGTAGTGAAAAAATGATGCTTCTATTTTTAGATAGATTGACAGATAGATCAGTTCACAGCAGACAATTTGACAGAAATACTGCAACAACAATATTATAACTAACACACAAACTGACAAATATACCAAGAGGTCATTAATGTAGCTCAGGACTAAATTAAAAACAGCATATTAATACAGTTAATCAGTTATGAATAAAGATTCAACCATAATTCATAAACCTAATCTAACCTATTAAAGGCAATAAATATGAATTAACCAAGGCAAACAGGATGCATGTAAAATATGACCTCACTTATTATTTCACTCTAACCATTTCTCAGGAAATGGGGCCCAAATGAAAGAAAACTGCGAGCACCAGTTGCATACAGATCTCAGATGATACAAGCATCCTGTTTCACAATCGATTTTCACTTGCAAATTACGACAAATGGGACAGTCCTACATGCTCACGTCATTCAGAAGTTTCACAGTTGTGGTCACGGAAGTAATGTTAATATCACAATTATTTACTCAGTGGAGAATAAAAATAACAACCAACAGAGGCTTAAAGCCATTATTAAAAGATAAAAGCGTGAAAAGAATGATTAATGACTTCTCGCTCTGCTTCATCCTCCCTTCAGGTATCGGCCACCTTTGCGGCCAGCCTGGTTACCAGCCCGGCCATCGGAGCCTACCTATCTGTGACCTATGGGGACACTTTGGTGGTGATCTTGGCCACAGCCATCGCTCTGCTCGACATCTGCTTCATCCTGGTGGCCGTACCGGAGTCGCTGCCGGAGAAGATGAGGCCAGCGTCGTGGGGAGCGCCTATCTCCTGGGAGCAGGCGGATCCCTTCGCTGTGAGTAACAATGCAGCTCTATATTGATAATTCTTCCACGTGAACTCACAGTATGACCCAGTTTTATGCACAGCTTGACAGCAGTGTTTGTCAAAATCCGCTTTTAGTGTTTGCCTTGCATCATAACATATTAGTCTAGCTGACACTTTAAATTTAAGCCATTGAGAGGAACCTTTTACTTCACCTCATTTATAGCTAAGAGCCTCATGCTGTGAACACTCTTAACAATTCTGTAAATTATAAGCAAGATCAGGTTACAGACAGATTCTTTCAATCTTAAGAAACATCTCACTTAATCATTTCTTTCATTCATTTATCAGTTCCTGCATAGAAACTCAATGATGCATAACCAGCCCTCATTCACAGTTAAAGAGTAATGTTTAAGCTACAGATGACTGGAAAATAAGGAAAAGCAGCTGTTTTAACCTACGTTGTAGTGATCAGTGTGAATGTTTAGAATTTGGTCCTCCTCGTTGCTTAAATATCCATATTTACAAGTTAAATTAGAATGGTTAAAATCTTTTAATGTACAGATTATATCATTACTAGCCACATGATAGGAATACAGTAATATTGTCACAAACATACAGTAAAGCTTTGATTTGCTTACTTAAATGTATAAGCAAGACCGTTTCAATATTGACAGTGGTTACGGCAGGACTTTGAGTTTCACAGACGCTGTTCATGTTTTGTTTTCTTTACCCATGCAACAAGTTAAAGTTGCTGTTGCTGTTTTTTTTTCTTGGCCAGTCTCTGCGTAAAGTGGGTCAGGACTCCACGGTGCTCCTCATCTGCATCACAGTGTTTCTCTCCTACCTCCCCGAGGCCGGCCAGTACTCCAGCTTCTTCCTCTATCTCAGACAGGTAACAACACTCTGCTCTCCTCACTCTTGTGTTTCTCTTCACTCTGTGGGGTTACAGGGAGTGTTATTAAATGTAAAAATAGATAAAGGCTGAATTCGAAAAACCATCTGCCAAAATGTAGCATGTAAGATGCAAACAGAAGCAGAAATCTGCAGTATGCCAAAAATATCCGGATGTCGTATTAATTCAGGAAAAATACAAGTATATATCCAACTATTTTAGCTGTCCTACTGTGTCCCACAATGCAAAGTGCTGGAGCAGCTTTAAAATGGCGGACAGCAACACAGCAGAGATTTTGAGCCGGGCTAAAAACTGTTGTAATTTTTGCTTTATGACTGTAAATATGTCACTTGAGTAAGTTTTAATATTTTTCAGGCAAGACAGTAACATTTAGATTCCCAATATATGGTCACTTTATCTAAATATAACCTGTCTGGAAATTTGTTCAGACCTTTTTGGAGATGTGAGGAGCCTCTGAGTGGATTAGACCGGCTGGTCATCTCGACTGTTGCTATTAGCCGAGCTATTGTTTACTTCCACTTTCCAAACCTGGAAAAAGCCTAAGCCTGGCCTAGCATACTGCAAATTCAAATAGATTTAACAGTTTCCTACTGCATACTGCTATGAAAAGTACAGTATGTAGTACTTAATGTATACTGCATTGGTTGGTAATATGTAGTAGGCAGTTTTGAATACATCTAAGACATCGATTTATGAGATGTTGTTGTTTTTGAAAGTATTAATATGTGCATGTTGTATTTTGACACCTTCATACTTTTACCATCTGTGTTGCAAATGAGAAGCCGAAATTGCTTCTGGAAAGCTGAGGCGAATTATTTCAGTAGAGATGGAAGGGGGGGGGGTTTGCCGACCACACACTGCGACATTAGCTTTGGAAAGATTGGAAAAGCAGGTTTGCTGAGCGGCTTGTTTCAGCTTGTGAATAACTAAAGCAAATTCATTAGGTGTCTCAGCAAAAATGCTACCACAGCTGCAAGCAGCAGCCAAAAAAAAGCAATGCATTTTAAAACACAGGCAGCCAGAAATGGACAGCTTTAGATACATTATATGCTATGGTAGCAGCTGGTAGCTTTGAGATGAACTGAAAAGGCGTGTTCTCCTTTCCCAGCCTTCTTAGACTGATGGTTGTTTAGTCTGTGTAAACAGTCTCAAATGAACCAGTCGAGCAAGTCTGACACACACAGAACCTCATACTCTTTTCTGCCTCCTTGTGAAAGTAGTTTTTGAACATTGGGGCTAACATGACTCACCACTTCTCATGTCCTCTTTGTGCCAAAAGTGCTTTTATCATATATCTCTGTGTCCATTGTCATAACTTCTTGTCATATATCTCTGTGTCCATTGTCATACACACCTTGCAGCTGCTGCACTACTGCTGCTGCCTCTATTGAAGAAGATAAATGGCAGCATATTTGACCTGAAAAACAGCAGAAAAGACAAAATGAAAATCAGTTCTTATTGTTCTAAGAAGGAGTAGTAAACAGTGCATGTTTACAAAAGGCCACAAACAAAACTCCACTCTTCCATTGTGCTGTCAGGTTTTTGAGAGTGAGTAATGGGCGGTGTCTGGCTTCGCTCGTTGTTACCTGAATGTCCTAACCCGGTTATCTGATTGCTGTTTCACCCTCAGGTCATCGGCTTCACATCAGAGACAGTGGCTGCCTTCATCGCTGTTGTTGGGATCCTTTCAATACTAGCTCAGGTACTGGAAAAATACAATTACATTTAATATTTTAATTAGAATTATTTTATTTAGATTTTTTTTTTTTTGGGAATATTTTCTCAGTTAGTCAATCCATTGTTTTGTCTATAAATTGTCTGACAATTGTGAATAAAAAGCTTTCTTTGTTTGCCACAATACAAAACGTTTACTACATCATAACACAAAACAGCAGCAATTTATCATGTATGACAAGGTGAAACTTAGGAATTATTTTGCATTATTTTGTTCTCAGACGGTGGTGTTGGGCATCCTGATGCGTTCAATAGGGAACAAAAACACAATCCTGCTGGGCCTCGGTTTCCAGATCCTCCAGCTGGCGTGGTACGGGTTCGGCTCTCAGCCCTGGTCAGTAACACCTGCACGCAAACACCCTCACATTTTCATTACATTAATTCAACAGGATTTAAATGCTCCGGTGGGAGAACCAGAGATTAAGGGGAGATTAAAGGGACAGTTCAGATTTTTTTGAAAGTGCTCTGCTACTGTGGCGTATACATTGCCTGGCATGTGTAGGAATACAGAAGTTCTTAGGTTGAGAAAATGTAGTGACGATGGAAAAAGCTGTCTTGGCTAAAATACATTTTTCTTCTGGCCTTGTCCACATCAGCACATTTCTCAGCTTCCATGTTGGCACTCCTAAATCTACTGCAGTTAATACGCTTACTATGGAAAGCTACCTCATATAACCCCAGTTCCAAAAATCTGAACTATCCCTTTAAGAAATAGGCTTTTTGATTCCTGTGGGATCAAAGGTTTGGATCCTTCGTGAAATGTTATCAATGAGCAAACATGATTTTAAGTGAGGGAACCTAACAAAGCATTTTCTGCAGGAAGCTTCAAAACAAAAGTCATCGTAATTGTGCCTCTGACTCAAGTCAAACAGCCAATGCTTAACGTGTGCATGACAAGATTGATAATATATTACAAACTTTCTTTTAATTTAATAGAAATGTTTATGACAGCTATATCTGGTGAAAATTTTTGTTTTTTTGCTTTCATTTTATTTTTTCATTCAAAAAATATGAGAATTTGGAAAACATTTTTAAAATAGATAAATAAAATCTAGATTATACCAAACTTAATGTGGTTCAGGCCTCATTGTTTAGTCAATACATCAGAAACAGCCACTATATACTATTTCTCAGTTTTTAATTCATTTTTTAAGTTGAAATACTGTTCTGCAGTCTTGTCCTCTGTTGTTGTAATGCCCTTATAGACCACCAGAGGGGAGCATAGCCTAACACTGTAATCAGATAACCAACTCTTCAAAGGGTGATGATGACGACTAATATAGAAACTGATATTATTTCTTGTGAGGAGTTATAACATAAGAATAGGCATTGTAATTACTTTGGAATTTGAAATGTGAGATTTAATACATTGGAAAACATTAGTTTTTAAAAAAGAAAAGCTTTTTTTCAGCAGTACAGGTATTGTTTTTAAAAATGTTTATTCACTTAAAACCTGTAAAAATGAATGGTGTATAAGCACCATCCATAAACCTTAATTAAACTTTCAGTTTAATTTTTCTTTTAAGTGTGATCATAACAGCTTCTTGTGTTTCTCTTGTTGTTCAGGCCTGAAGGGAAAACGCAGTGCAACCATAATATCTATTGATTCTGTTAGAAACCATTCACAACGTGTTTGCTTGTTCCTCCTCTCTGCTGTGGTCAATACCCTCCAAATAAGGTTAAATAAAGGCCAAACAGGCCGTGTTTTATATTTAGGTGACTCTGTTCCAAGTTCACAAAAGGGGGAAAAACAGTGTCTCTGTCTTTCATTGACATAACATGATTTGAACTCTAAAGGAGTCACATGATGGTAAAAAAAAAAACATACAGCCTGGTCATTATTATTGTTATATTAACTTGGTTGCCAACAGATAATTTTATAAGCTGTGGTTTGATTACTCAAGTACTTTTTCACATTGTTTTAAGCCACACGTGGTTAAGATAACTCATGAAGTTGAAGCTAGAAGTCAGTTTGATTTGTAGCTTTATTAGTTTAGATGTTTACACATTTATATCTACTTGTGTTGTGATCACAAGAGAATACATTTTTGAGATAGCCTTTAATTCTTAAGTCTGAGTGTATAAATCAATTTTTCGAATTATGTGATGCTTGTTGCAGGATGATGTGGGCAGCTGGAGCCGTCGCAGCCATGTCCAGCATCACTTTCCCCGCCATCAGCGCCATCGTGTCCCGTAACGCAGACCCAGACCAACAAGGTGTGTTTCTCTTGATTAATGTGCAGATCATTTTCTTGATTGATTGTTTAGTCGATGCGATGCCAAAAAGTATCGAAAGGTCTTTAATTTGCATGTTTTGCCTGATTAAGTCCAAAACCTGAAGATATTCCAATTTATTTTCATTATATGACAAAGAAAATGGCAAATTGTGACATTTGTGAATCTGGAATCTTTTTTCCTGACCCTGTTAACGGTTGTATCTGTGTGTCTGTAGGTGTGGTCCAGGGGATGATTACTGGAATTCGGGGCCTCTGTAACGGTTTGGGTCCCGCTCTTTACGGTTTCGTCTTCTACTTGTTCCACGTGGAGCTGACCGACACGGACGGCTCTGATAAAGGTGCCAAACCCAACATGGTTAACCCCACTGATGAGGTGAGTATTAACACACAAAAAAAAATCACATTTAAGGAATTTGCACCGTACAAAAAATGGAATAATGATGCATTTAGTTTTTACAATACTTTTCATTCACTGTTATAAGACAGAAAATAAGAGTTATGATATTAAAGCCGTCCTTTGTCCCCCCCCTTCTCTCTATCTCTCTTCAGAGTGCCATCATCCCAGGACCTCCCTTCCTGTTTGGTGCATGTTCAGTGCTGTTGTCTCTGCTTGTGGCCCTGTTCATCCCGGAGCACACGGGGCCCGGCATGCGGCCCGGCGCCTATAAGAAGCACAGCAACGGGGCACAGAGCCACTCCCACAGTCCCCAAGGCAGCGGAGCGGAGGGCAAGGAGCCGCTGCTGGAGGACAGCAGCGTATAACCTAAGCTAAGGGGGGCAGACACCCTTCGCTCCACCCCATGACCCCCGCACACACGGACAGATACACACTTTTTTTTTTTTTTTTTACCACACGGACACACTTGCACCTCAGGCACACATCAGACTCGAGTGCAGCCAAAAGGTGTTTGTTTCCGTGTGTTTGTGTCCACGGCACAAAAGTGGGCGCTCCTTCCTCTGCAGCCCCCTTTTCTGTTTTAAACCAGGGTTTTGTGAGGACTCTTTAAAAGACCCTGTATGATGAGAGTGTGTTGAGTATTTTTTCGGGCTGCAGTGGAAAGGGGTGTGTGTATATGTGTGTGTTCAGGGAGTGACTCGGCTGAGCTGGACTCTAATCCTTGGTTTCTGTAAAGTGGCAACAGAGTGGCATACAACAGCTTGCCCCCCTCCTGGTGCAAACCGAAGTGATTCTGGTTTAGAGTGTGAGTGGGGTAAATCCTCATTGTTACTAAATCCCTTTGTGATTCTTCATATTCCTCTGTAGACAGTGAAGTGGCAACTTTTGTCTGTTTGTCCAGCAGGAGTGTAACAAACAGTTAGTTGCGCACTTGTTTAATGGTCTTTCACAAGCTAACTTCTGTTTTGATGCTTTTCATTGAGACTTGAGCTCCTGTTAAAGCATCCAAGAAGGGAACACAGTTCTTCCTCTGTATGCACAGCAACTGTATGCCTGTGAGAGGAGTCTCTGCAAACCAGTCTTGGAGACGTGCTGCCTAATTAAGGTTAGGATGGGTCAACCGGATCAGATCGAAACAAAATAACAGTTGGACTTTTGTCTGCCTGAGTATAATTTCTTTAAATGTCACACTTCTTACAGAGAGGAGTGTACGAGAGAGACCACTTTATTAGCTGAAACTGTTTTTCAATGTTTACTTGCCATTCTCTAGATTAGTAGTACAGTTTGGGTTGTATATTTTTCTCTGTTCCAACTGAAGGCTAGTTGTGCTTCAAGTTTTTATTCAAGAAACAAATGTTGCCTTGAAGTGACTTAATATAAACATATAAATAAATATATACATATACATATATATAGATATATCTATATATATACAGTATATATATATATGTATAGACATTACGTAACCTGTATGAAGACCAAGGTCTGAGAAGGCTGTAATCTTACACTATCGCTCCCATCGGAGCCGTTACAAACTTTTTATTCCTTTAGTTTTCATACCCTTCCTGTTACTTTGTTTCCTGACATTTATCACCATCAGGTTTTAAGGCTTATAGAACCATGGTTTTATTTTAAAAGCCTCTGGACCACTTCAAGCTAGAGTGTTGCTATCAGCACGGAGTCTTTGAATTAATATCATTAGGTTAAAACTAAATATCAGTCACACTGCGGTAGAAAACTCAAAGGTTAAGTGTGATGTAATGTGGTGGATGAAGATTTCTACAGTAGTAATTGGATATTTAGTAGAAAACGGTTTCCCTTATGTTTAAGCTGCCACGCAAATAGTTAACAGACACCAACGCGATTCACAAGAGATGGCAGAGACGTTTTTAGATGTGAAGCACCTCATCGAGCTGGCTTGTAACTCAAAAACTCACGTTTAGCAGGCTGCAGATTCTCCACCAGGCCAGTTTTACACACGTCAGCCTGTGGGCCACCTTTTGGAAGGAAAGTGACAGAAGTGTTTCAGACATGCAGATGTTGAGATGTTTATTTTACCAGCAAGGAGCAAGGAGCAAAGAAATATGAAGCTGCTACAATTTTAACAGATGCCCTAAATACAGGCAGTGTCACAGTTATTACAGCTGCAGTTTTATTGTTTTCAAAAGCAGATGTTTTTACATTTTGCGCCTGATGGCTAAAGTAACAAACAAATGAAGCATCATGATATCACAGTAACACCCAGTAGAAATTAAATCTAAAGCAACCAATAAAATCTTAATGACACTCAGAGCATTGTGTAGTTGTCCCAGCAGCAGTCATCAGTTAAGATTATCAGGTTAATTAAATGAGACAAAAATTAAATGCAAACTCTGAGAAGAAACATCTGTCACATTTGTCTGAAAGTCTGTAATTGAAGTTGCAGCTGCTGTTGCTTTTCTTGCCAGAAGGTGGCGCAGGTTGACCTGTTGGAGCTGCAGCGTCCTAACTAGAAGATTTTGGCTGCACCTTTTTTTTTTTGTCTTATTTTTTTTGTGGTGCTTCGCATCAGTGACACTGTGTTCCCTTATTCACATACTGTGTGTTCAGCAGCTGGTAAATTATTCATGTCGCAATTTGTTTGAAACAGTGGATTTCTAAAATGTCTGAAGTGCATTTAAATAACCAAATTACAACCTGATATGGATTAGTAGCTAACAGTGGGTTTTCATGCTGTTTGACATGTATTGGAACTGAAGTGTATGTCAGATATTTTGTGCCAATTATTATTATTATTTTCTTTTTTTTTTGGTTTGCTTTTTTGTACTCTGTGTGTGTGTGTGTGTGTGTGTGTGTATGTTTTGCTTGCGCACTTGATTGATTTGGATATTTTTTTTGTGTGTGTCATTTTCTCTTGTCTTAATTTCTTTGGCTGAAGATTTAAGTTTTAATGCTATTTTTTTATAGCCTTTTAAAACTTCATCCAGTCATTTTTAGGAATCTTTTCAACTTTTTTGTGGCTAGATCGAATGTCCATCTGTCTATATTCAGTCTCTTCATTTAACAAGCATTTCACAGTGGTTAGTTACATTTTGATGAGCTTCCCCCCCCCCCCCCCCAAGACTTGTCAGTACATCATAACAAAAAGTCACTGAATGTTCCAAGCCAAGCTGTAAATGTTGACCAAACCTTACCCTCAACATTTTGACTTAACCTGTCATAGCGTTTTTATTATTACAGAGGGGGTGTAACCCGACAGGAGGCCGTTGGTGTTGATTAAGTCTCTGAATATCATTCTGTTTTCTTTTTTATATATATCATTTATTGGACCAACACACACACACACAGGTGAACCCATGAATTCAGACCCTACATAAACTGGTAAGATTCTTCACCAGCCCCCATGTGCACTCGTACAGCTTCCAAGCAAACGACTGTAAATGTACAATCACCTGTACGTACAGAAAATGTATATATTTATTGCTCAAGGGAGACGGCCACCTCTTTGGTCTATTTGGTTGTATGGTGCGATTCTATATTTCTCAAGACTTACCTGCTAGCCACTCCTGTTTTTAGTACGATGTGGTTTGTGGCCTGAACCCCCTCTTTGTGTGCCTAAAATTAGCCAAGAAATGAGTATGGCAACATAAGTAAATGGTGGTTATTATGTAAATATGGGAAACTAATGACAAACTATTTATTAAAGGTTTATTGTACAATGCAATGTTTGAGTTTGCCTTCTGTTCATGACTTTTTTTCCCCCTAGTTTTTACCAAAGCTAATTAAGAGAGTGTAATTATAAGTGTTTAACCCGGGGTAACTTAAATCGAGTGGCTGCTAAATGAATTATAAACATCTAGTAGCTGTTAGCTTTTACACACTGTTCATAATACCGGACTAACTTAGTTAGCTGTTTTCTTAGTAATCCTGCCCTTCAGAGTTCAAAGGCAGCTCTTGTGATTTCCTCCACCCTACATACTGTATAAACCTAACTGTTATTAATGCAGACCTAAGCTCATTTTCTTTTTTTTTATTCTGAGCCCTTCTTTATTAAAGCCATATGGAGGCAGTAGTAAAGAAAAAAATCCTTTACAAGGCCTTCGCCCTGGCTTACAATGATGACCACAGATATGCATCATAAGCCTTTACTTTTGTATCAGGATGAAAATATTAATCAAGTTGAGAGGTTTATCTTAACGGTATTAAACTTTATTTATTTGGAGATTATCAAAACCAGATATTATAAAGGTTAGAATGCACATGCAATCATGTACATATGTGCAGTGAAAAAATTAAGCTATGATAATTGACGAAAAGTCTATATTTCTGAAGTGATCTACAGATGACACCGATTATACAAGTCTGAGTTTGTTGGGCAGGTTGTTCCAGACTTGAGGTGAACGAACAATGAAAACTCTTGCACCTGGACGTGGGAACAGCGGACCGGTTCCTGCCTGAAGACCTCAGACTGTGTGCAGCTTGGTGAGGACACGCAATTCAGAGATTTAATCTGGAGAGGGACCCTGAACTGATTAAAAGGTAATGGGGAAAATCTTCTGTGGTGGCCTGTGTGAAGAACATAAAAGGGGAGTAATGTCTTTTCTTTTTTTTATCAGTCTGGCTGATTTTATCTGTGTGGGTTTGTATCTACAGGATGAGACTGACAAAAACACACATCACTCACAGCAGCAGTTGTGTACTTTAAATATCCAGCAGTGTGAATTTCTGCACAGAAATGAAACAAATGGAAAATAATCAAAGCACAGCTGAATATGCAGAAGTGCAACATGGGAACAATCAGAAAACTCAATGAGCACACCATCTCACTTACTGCTGTAAAATGTCTCTCACACTCAATGTTTTCAAGTTGCACAGAAAAGCACAAATGTTCAGATACAAGACAAACATTTACATTTACATTTACATTTACAAATTAAATAAAACAACTTTCGCTGCACAGAAGACATTACAGTCATCCAAGCATGAGGAAATGAAAGCATGTATGAAGCATTCAGTGTCATTAAAGCTTGGAAACATGGATTCTGGTAATAACCCTGACCCTTTTTGATCGATGGCTTAACTGTTCTCTTTGAAATGTTGCTTTAGAAACTGTTGATTCATTTATGTTTTACTTTAAGTAACTTTACTACAATTTAAAACACTTTCATGTTTTCACATCAGTTTTTCTTCATCCAGTTTCCAGCTGCCTTCACATTTTTCCAACATGTGTGACTGATAAGTGAGTTGGTCTATTATTAGAGAATAATTAAATATATGACATGAGAGAGTATGAAGCAAGCATATTGCATCAACTGGGCCATTAAACTCCACTTCCTGATGAATTTGGGCTTTTGGAGCCTCAGTGCACGTGTGATTTACTCCCTGTCGTAAAGATCCCCTACTTTTTGAATGTTGTAGAGGATCAGACTTATAAAACATTAATAAAACATGCATTTTATTACTTTGTTTGCTGTTTATGCTTTTGCTTGAATTTACCCTGCAACCACGTGTGAATCATTGATGCCAGATGTCTGTTTCCAGACAGAAATCAACAGCACAGTATGAATGATGAGTGAATGAATGATGAGTATGGATTGTGGACTAAATGTATCAACTTGACAGTGTTAACATTGGGATTCATTTTTATATTTTTATATCATGGGCAGAAGGCGAGATTTCCAAGCACATAACATCTCGCTCGTCACACTTTTCACATGTGCTTACATGTTCCTACATGAGGTTTAATGGAGCGTTAACATCACTTTCGCTCGTACATTTGGAAAATGAGTCTGCCTGAACAAACACTTGTCAGCTACTGTCTATATAATGGGACATTTCCCACTACATGCGAACAACAATCTTTGCATGTCTGGGCTGTCTGCCGAACTGTTGTTCCCTGCTGCTGGAATATGATGATGTAGGCAAAGTGTCCAAGTGGAGCAGCAGGTGTTATGTGGTCTTAACCTAGGATAGAAGAGATAATAATAAGACTCTTAACCATAATCCATGCCCATTGTTTCCTGACAAACCCTCTAACAGCGCTGGGCACTGAGGTGGATTTAGTTACGATGGACTCATCAGCACAATGGGGTCTCTTATCGAGCATCGATAATCACTGACTACTGTGCATATGCTGGCATGTGGGCTTCGGTAATCCAACAGATAGAGGAAAAAAACCGACGACCGACATGCCGCCGTTTTATACACATCGTGTTTTTCAATTTGCTCCACACATTTGAGACTTGCAGACACATGTTTGACAGATAGCTTTTTTCCATGTGAAACGCTCACAACCTCTTGAAAGAGAAGAAGAAGGTGGATGCTTTCACTTGCAGCCTCCTGTGCTTGTAGCTACACAACACATCAACAAACGGCAGGTTCCAGCTTTCAGGGAATTAGGGCCGTGCAGCCTTGTCAGGATTAACAGCTCTCTGGCAGGGAAAGGATCGGGCATGTTTTAACAAGAGCAACTTTACTGAGCGCTTTAGATGAGGTAGCTTCTCAGATCACTTCCAAGGCACAAGTGTGAGTGCAAGAGCCCCTCTAGTGTTTCCCTGTAGTTTATTCATGCTTGTGTCGGGGGATGAAAAGAGGCCATGTGACTATTTGGGGAGCTGCTGGAATGTATTGTGATGCAGAGTCGCTGTCATAGCACATTTACTTTCCAGGCTTCAATTAGGTGCATGAGAGTGGAAGAGTGCTTACATGTTTGAAAACTGGCCTCCTGGACTTGGCTAGAGGCCATACGCAGGCCACAGCAGCGTTACTATAAATGTGAGTGCCCATTAACCTCAAAGAAGCAGTGCATCCATCAAGCCCTGCCTCAAAACCTGAAGTATTGTCTTTACAAACACTGGAAATGGCAGCAGGAAGAAATCTTTCTTTAGAGACGTACACCTCGAGTCCCACAGACGCACTGGGAAGGGGAAGTGGGCCCAGTGGTGGATGTCCCAGTCGGCCCTGTGACACGGCAGCATCTTTTCCTGCGGTGGAGAAACGTAGCGTACTGGCGTCTAGGAAGAGCCCTGGGATGAATCATGTGTGAACCTCATTGTTCTTCCAGTCAAACAGGTCTGTGTGAACTTGGGTTTGTCACTAACCCCTGCCACATTGCCTGTGTTCCCATGTTATATATGTGCTCCTCATATGACTTCCTGGCACATGTGGTTGACGATTAACCCACGGATAGGTGTGGGCCTCTCGGTACTGAATGTCACACACACAAGACCTCTCAGGACACAACACAAGACTTTTTTTCCACTGAGGTCACACTTTGGGAAACATTACTCATTTAAAACTCCTTGTATTTACGCCTCTGATATCTCTTTTACTTCTTTCAGATACAGCCGACTGACAAAAATAACAACATAATAAGTGAATCTCGTAAGAGTGAGTCAGGCCTTTGCAACAGCCTTATCACTCTGAACCCTGACCCTCTTGTTTTTGCTGTCATATTCAAACAGGGTGCTACCTACATACCTATTTACGCTGGAATAAGCTAAAGGTTACACTGTGACGTGTGATCATGATTAATACTGCTGCACGAAGCAGAAGCCTGGAGAATGGCAGAAATTGTAGCTTCAGGCTTTTATGTGAGAGCACTTAAATATCTCCCTGCAGTGAGCTGATCATTTTAAGCACATTTATGTCATTACTCGGAGAGACACACCATAACTAACACACCAGTGCTGTGCCTGTGAGTGACAGTACAGTTTTAATCACAAATCACATCTTTATTTTACTTCCAGCCACTTTATACAGGTAATAACTTCTGTCAAAAGTTATACTGAACAGTTTTGAATTCTCTATGTGCCTCAACATAAGCTGATATCCTCAGGCAGAGCACCTGTAGTTGTACCCTGGTCAAATTTTTTAAAAGGATAAGCTGGTGCTGTTTTTGTCACTGTCAACCAATCCTATTAAAAGATACAAACCAATGTGTTATTCAGTCTCTCAATCCTTCCCTGTTTACGGCACTCAATTACAAGCCCATTAAAGATGTAAATCTTCAAAAACTTGTCACGAATGAATAATTTTCATAAAAGTAATGTAACATATGAATACAGTAATATCTAAATGTAGCAGTTTATTCTTTCTATTTATATAAAAGTGTACACATTTTTTATTACACCTCTGTTGTCAGTCTTGATTGTTTTACTTCGTTGTTGTCGTGTAAACCACTTAGGAAAGAGCTTCGAACTGTAATCCTTTTTGATGTCAGTGCCAAATTCTAAGTCCCTTTTCAGGACATGCATGTCTGCTTATTGTTTGTCTTCCTGGTCTGATTTCCTGATAACATTGCTTGTAAAAGAAGTGTTTTTGACAGCCAACATATAAATATTGGATGCCTAAGCTTCCGTGAAGGCACCACAAAGGAAGAGCATTACAACATAACGACAGCTTTGAAAGGAAATCAAATGTCTGGGAATTGTAAACTGTGCTGGTCTGAACAAGTTTCCAGTCTCACCAGTACTGCTTTGGGAACAGTGTTGGTGTAATAAGGTATGCATTAGTGTTTGATTTGTTGATGGGTTGAAAAATGGATGACCATACAGCTCATTAACTGCAAATCATGTATATTTTAAAGATTTTCTGACCATTTTTTGATGCAAAATGCATGTAAATGCTTCTGATTTACCTGAATTTGCTGTACAGTGTGATATAGCATATTGTTCAAACTTCTTCAAGCCAAGTTGTATCCATCACACTGAATATCAAGTCTATATCAATTTTTTTTGGTCAATGTTACATGATTGCTGTGCAGTAATTAGATTTTGATGAAGAAATTTGCAGGAAAAACTCACAGCATGTTGCAAAATGGTCAGCTGTAGTTAGGTGTGCATTGTAAAAAAACAAAACAGGTTAAAACATACAAATTACTGGTATGTTTGAAAGGAATTAACATTTATCCTAAAATCAGATATCTAATAAACTCTCCTTGTAGCTGGAGTTGATTCCAAAAACCATATTGATGGATGCTGTCCGATCTGGCTGGTTGATTTCAGCAGCCACCTTGACCCCGATGCCATGCCTTTCACCTTAACCACAGACACTATGGCCATGTTGCAAACGTTTCAGTGGGTCTGCTCCACCTTCAAGTGTTCCAACAGTCTGCCGTGACCCCAGCAGAGGTCAGGATTAGGAGGTCGACAGGATTAGGAGTCACATTTCAAAAACAACCCCTTTTTTAGTCCTTGGCAACAGCCTACACTGTCAGCAATCAGATCATGTGTGCATGAGTCATTTGTTTTTTGTTGATCTTAGCCTCAATAACACATCAATAGTTCTCAGCCATAATGACCCTAATCTGATCACAATAGCTCGGAGAGAACATACCTTACGTAGCGGGGTGCGTAACTGTTTTGGCTGTACTGGTACTGCACTAAATTGCAATAAAAATGACTTCATCCTGTAAAAGTACGTTAGAAGTAAAAGAAGTAAGGTGCCATAATGTCCAAACAGTCAGATGAGGATTTACAACACAAAACACAAACATTTTGGATGTCTAAGGAAACATCATCTTGTACAGGATATGCATTATAAGCACAAAGTACTAAAGAAAGAGAATAAGACAAACATCTCACTGATGATTTTCATGACAAAAATAAGACTATTTGTGTAAATCTGTGGGCAGCTCAAGAATGGGATGTGGGACATAGCTTTATGCAGACACTCACTTGGCGTTAATCTCATTACAGCACCTCACACCTACAGACTGCACACTCCATATGGGATTACGTTTTAAGATATAAATTTCACAGCGGTGCAATTTAGCTCTGCTTCCTCTATAATGCAAGATGTTCCTGCACTGCGCGACACCCCAATCGGCTCAGTAGATAATAACCATTGTGCCGTTGTTAACCTTTCTCTCTCTTGCTGCCCTTTAAGTGGCGCTTGTTGAAAGGCGTTGGCGAGCATCACCTCTTGACCCTGTTGCTTCAGGTCTTCCTTCCACTGTTTCAGACGTGTTGTTTTGAACACGTGAGAGCCTCTCTGAGTTTTCCTCTCTTTAGCCGTTGTGGTAAATAACTCTAATTGCCAGATGCTGATATTGCTAATGAGCTCCTCTCCTGTTTCTTGTTACTCTCAGTGGTCACTTCCCTCTGAATCAATGCGTGCGTCAACAGCAGATAGCGGCTGCTGGTCATTCACGCTAGATGTTTTTTCACAGATAAATCTCAGGCGGAGATTATTCCACACATAATGGATGATTAAGAGTATCGGGAAACGCAAACGCAACAGAAATCCCATAAGAGCAGCTTTTTACTATTCCAGTAAAACTATATTATTTTTTTAGTACAATAAACAGGACATGATCATCTTGGACAAAACACGCTTTGATGGAGGATGTAAACAGGTAGTAAATTAGCAGTGGTGATGGAGATGGCTTTGTTGCACAAACATAGCAGGAAGAACCGTCTCAGATATTTTCAGCCCCAGAGAGCTCAGTTGTGAGCACAGTGTGAATTGTGTAATCCTCGTGTTTTTTCCCCATTTGCCTGTCTGAGTGCACTGCAGGATCAAAAGGACAATCAAGTTCTGTTTTTAGAGAATAGTGGGATTGCACAAGGATTTCCTCCCTCATCTGATTCCTGTAGCTTCTCAGAATAACAGATGATCTTCACTTTCAAACGTCTAGAGAGCAGTGTAACTGGATACAGTCACTTTTTAGTATTTGCTTGGATTTGGATTAGATCAGTGAAAAGAAATCTTCCTTAGTAGCAGGTGATGTTGAACTGAATTGGATGGAAGCATGATTCAAATTAGCCAAATTGGCAAATGTACAAAAGAACAACATACCCAAAAAAGTTAGATATTTGTTCCAATTTCACCTCCAATTACAAACTCTTCACCAGATATATGTGTGTGTGCATGCAAGACACAACTTGAGCATGCAAGCTGTATGGAAGAAATTTAACAGAAAGTTCATATGTATATCATGATTGTTTTGACCTTTTTTTTTTTTTTAAAAACATCATTTAAAAACTCTTTTAAGTTTCAAACATTAAATTGTGCAGACACTTCACAATGCTCAAATGCTTATTATTAGACATACAGACCTCACGTGCAGCAGACTTGTTTACTTGTGGAACATTTGGTTGACTTGCAACATAACAAGTATCACTTTATAAATACATTAAAGGCTGATAGAAAACCTGGTCCATGTCCTGTATCCAGCCTTCTTTCTTTATTTTGTAAATGTGTCATTTCAGTATATTTGATTATTATCTTATATTTGCACATATTGTAATACTTTCTGACGGATGATTAAGAGTAAGTTAAAACACAAGTAGCTGATTCAGAAATGAAACCATAAATTGACTTAAAAATACTCACGTTAACCTAATTCACAAACACATTTACAGTATATTTGATTATTATCTTATATTTGCACATATTGTAATACTTTCTGACGGATGATTAAGAGTAAGTTAAAACACAAGTAGCTGATTCAGAAATGAAACCATAAATTGACTTAAAAATACTCACGTTAACCTAATTCACAAACACATTTACTTTGACAGTGTGAAGAAGGAAGGTGGCAACTTTACCACTGACGCCCACCACCCAAACAGCCACGTCTTCACCAAATCTCCATCTCACATATGTTTAAAAACAAGAAGCACGACCACGCCTACAGTCACACTATGGACAGTTATCCATTTACTTGTTTTAACACTAAAACACTGCATACTTGCACTGTACTTAGACAACATCACATAATTGTAGATGGAGTATATCTACATTATACTATACACATTATAAGACTGTTTTAATTCACCACTACTTACATCTTTTCACTGTATCACAGGTTGGTCTACAGATGGAAACGAGTAGATGACAACTGAACTATCAATTAAGATTTAAGATAGGTGTTAAGATTTTATTTATCAATATATTGTTTCCAAGGCAAGAATAAACTGTCATGGTCAAATCATCATTATCATGATTAAGATTTTTACTCTGCTATACACAAGGCGTTTCCCAGTCTGTGTTCTTGTCTGTTCTTGTGAGGCGTCGTCTGTCGCAGCCCAAGAACTGTTCCAATTCAAATTCCACATCCAGTCAAGTACAGTCCAAATGCCCTGATGTATACTTGCTTTACCCACTTTATCGAGGATGCATCGTGAGCTGACTTGAGTGTTAAAGGTCCAGTGTGTAAGATTTAGTGGTGCTTTAGGGCCACCAACTGAATACCCATCCCCTCTCCCTCCCCTCCCAAGCGTGTAGGAGAACCTAAGGTGGCCGCAAAACTCACGAAAAAAGCGAAAGACCCTCTCTAGAGCCAGTGTAGGGTTTGTCTGCTCTGGGCTACTGTAGAAACATGGTGGTGCAACATGGCGGCCTCTGTGGAAGAGGACCCACTCCCTATGTAGATATGAAGGACTCATTCTCAGGTGACGATAACACAACAATTCTTATTTTCATGGGATTATACACTAATTAAAACATATTTATGAATATTATATTCAATTTCTGCCAAGTCTGTTCTACTAGATGCCACTTCATTCTACACACTGCACCTTTAATGTGTCACTTTATTAGTATTATCAGTATAGCAAATAAAGTATGGAAATTTGCTTCAACGTTTTCGGAGATGTTTCGGAGCTGCTGGCTGGGTGAGACCGGCCCGTCATGTCAGCCGCTGGCAGCCCGACTCCTGAGATGATTGGCCGTATCATCCCGGGGAGAACATGATCTGATTTACTGATGTGTGCAGCTCCTTGCTGATTTACCGCTGGCTCTAATGTCTCTGCAGCATTTTGATATATGATATAATTCCTTTTGAAAGATAAATGATGGTCTCACAGATGAAATATAACAATTGTAGCTGCCGCATCAGTTTGTCTGAATGTAAAGTGAAGCTTTACTGGACAGAACTACAGCGTTGCCTCTGGGGCTCTATATGTACAGATGTCACCACATTTACGTAAATGTAACTGTATTAAAATGAACAGATCAAGTTTCGTTTTATTTAATTAAGCTATAACAGGTTAGATTTTGATTCTAGCTACATTACAGACTGAATTACACAACTTACTGCAGCTCTCTGTCAATGAGATCATTTATGAGAATAACAGTGTTAGTGAAGCTTTCAGCGGAGATTATTTTGTCACAGTTCAGTCATGTAGTTGTGTTGAAGCTGAGCTGCTTCTGTCAACAAGTACACTAATGTTTCAATTTCAGATTGATTGTACTGCATCTTCCCGCCCTCGGAAGTTTGTACTCCTGATTCCAACTTGCCAAGTCCGAACTAGTAAGTACACAAGTCTAAACTTGGCACACTTGGTATGGGGCACTTGATTCTGTCTGATGGGGTGGGGGTGGGGAACAAGCCCAGGCTGTTATCCAATTCGAGTAGTAGGCCATGAATAACAGTATTATTATGCTAATGATCCCCAGACAGCCTGTTTCAATTCAATCAATTTTAACTGAAACTGGACCAAAAGACCCAGATTTCGTTAGACCAGCGTTTTGGGAAAATATCCTTTTTAAGTTTAAGATGACAAAATACTATTAACAGTTGTATTATTATTATTATTATTATTATTATTATTGGTAGTAGTAGTAGTAGTAGTATTACTAGCTACTAATTATTATTAATGTAATAATAATAATAATAATAATAATAGTAAGAGCAATATACTAGTGTTTTTAGAAATAATAATAGTATTTCTTTAAAAAGCATGTAGAGGTGCAACGAATAGTCGATTATTCAATTAGTTGCCAACTATCAGTGTAATTCTCAACTATTTTGATGGTTGATAATTGTTTAAAATAATTTTTAAGGAAGAATCATCTAAAATATTCTGTGATTTTGTTTCTGGTCTCTTTAGTCCTCTATGAGATAATGTTTAATATATTTAGACTGGAGTGTTGGATAGAACAAAACTTTATTAAATTTTAAGATGCCACCTCTGGCTTTTTTTTTTTTTAAACAATTTTTTTAAACCAAACAACTAAACTGTTAATTGAGAAATTAATCAACAGATTAAAGGATTGGTTCACAATCTTTCATGTCTACCCCACAACAGTCCAAATGAACACTGAAAGAGTTTTCATCGCTGTAATCATTCCTCCTGTTCATACTGGCTAATAAAAGATCCTCTTTAAATGCACTTTCAATGGTAGTGATGGGGGCCAAAATCTACAGTGTGTCCACGCAGTCATTTTGTGCAAAAATGCATTTAAAGGTTTATCTGAAGCTTATTTTAGGCTTCAGAAGTCTGAAATAGTCATATTAAGTGGATTTTTGCCACATTTACAGTCTTTTTAGCATCAATTTCCCTCTTTGTGTTTCCCTGCTGTGCTGTGGGGGAAGTATAGTAACACAAAGAGAAACCTTGGCCCTAAAAAGACTGTAACTTCGAAAGATATCTACTTGATTTGACACATTTGGGCTGCTGGAGCTTTATATGAGCTTCATAAACTTTTAAATACATTTTTGCACAAACGGCCTCGTCGATCGGCCTCCCCTTATCACTTTCATTGCTAATGCATTATGAATAAATCTTCAAATCGCCAGTATGAACAGCAGGAATGATAATGGAAAGAAAAACCTATTATATGTTCATTTGAGCACGAGTGATTGTTTTAAGACGGTCTTGAACAATTGTGAACCTATCCTTTAACCTATAATTAAACTAATTGTTTTAGAGCCCCACATAGCAAGAAATCAATAACAGTATGGGGAAATTAAATTACAAATACACTTCACACTGTAAGCTACTGGTGGAAGTAACTTGATTACTTTTTTGCCGCCTGACAGTAGGATCAGTTTGTTTCTGTAATCCAATAAGCTCCAGTCCGTATTTCCCCTCAAGCCCATCTGGCTCACTGGCAGGGTTTGTTTACTGGCGGAGAGGCTGGGAAGAAGGGGGATCCTACAGGACCTGGGAGACTGTACAATCTACCTCTGTCTGTGGAAAGAAGAAGAAAAAGAAGAAGAAAGGAGAATATACTCAAACTTTATCCCACCTACTTTTTTTTTTTCCTTCTCTCATCCAGATAAATGGCTGTGTTGTGATATCAGACAGCTGTGTGTGGAGCATGAGCACAACCTGGATTTTTTTTTATGTGTGTTTGTGTTTTTTTTGTAATGTTAAATAATTCCTGAACAGCAACACACAGACACGCACACAGCAAAAACAACAACCAAACAAACAGGAGAGAGCTGCTTTCTGCTGCTGCTGAGCCACGACGGACTGTGTCTGTCACTGAAATCTCTGCAGGGACTGTGGAGGAGCCAGGAGAGAAAGAAAAACAGCGTTATTTCACAAGCAAACGACACTAATGTTTTCTGCTCGCTAGAGGACTGTACAGAGGGGGGGGGGTTTCTTTTCTTCTGTCTCTTTTTTAAACGAAAAGACACGCTAACGTTACGCCACGCATGCCACAACCATCGAGTCAGCAGCAGCAAACGCCTCCAAAAAAAGAAAAAAACCCTCTGAATTAAGTCAAAGGTCGCGTCCACATAACATTTTAACGCATGCAACTTTTTCAGTCCAAAACGAGGGTGTTTTTTTTTTGCAGCTGCGTGCCCAAGCGTGAGATTTGCTCGACTTTAAATTTAACGGAGAGATTTTGAAGTGTGAGCAGCAGAAAACTTCACTTGTGGCCTGGACTGAAGCTACACAGCTAACTAGCCTCTCTGTGCTAGCTCCTGCTCGGCCAGCTAAAGTGTTTCATTTTTTGTTTGTGTTTTGTTTTATTTCTCCGTTTTTTAAAAAATTTATCGACAAGGACAAACTGAACTGGACCAGCTTGACTTGACAAAGACACGCACACACAGAATAAGGAAGCACTCATGCACAGTGCTGGGGTTTGTTAGCTTTGTTTCCATGAGGTGGCTAACTTTAGCAGCAGGGTTAGCTTGTGTTTGACTGAACACGTTGGACTCCTTCCTCCGCCCATCTTCCGGGATGTCGTTTATTTATTTGTGTTTACCTGTTGGCCCATGCCGCAAAATAAAAACAATTTCCTGAAGGCATTTCTCCTCCAGTCTGAGCTCTCCTCCTCCTCCTCCAAGCCCAAAGGATTATTCAGTATTTGAGCAGGAGTAGTTGCTGCATGGTGACTTATTGTCCAGACTCAGTTATGTGTCTCCGGACTGTGGGTTTTGTTTTGGCCGCTGTCTGCTTAATGATGAGCTGTCATCGAGCCAGTGCAGAGAGTAAGTAACATTATTTATTTATACCTTGTTTTTTAAAATGTATCTGTGTTAATGTAGTGCTTTTGTGTGTGTGTGTGTGTGTGTGTGTGTGTTGTGTAAAATTGGGGGCTGGTTGGTTGCACAGTTCACCTGCAAGTGTGTACACAGAAATTATGCAACATACTAAAGGCTCACATTTAATTTAACAAAAAAAGGTTAAAAAAACTCCTTTTCTTTTGCAGATGAGGGGATTAATAAATTAACTGAATTATTCCTCATTTTAAGTTAATTCACGTGGATTCCCTTTATATATATTTAAGACCTAAATAAATGTGATTATAATTATAATGGGACACTTAAGGAAATAGTTGAGCTTTAAAGTCATTATTTTATACATATCAATCATACTGAATAGCCCAGTGTTTATTAACTCAGAAAAGTGCATTTAAATTAACTACAGAGGAGCTTTAAAGTATTATTCTACAGCAAATTAATTTATCTCTCATGCAGCAGTCTGTCACCAATTTTTATCAATATTTTTTCAATGAATTTCACGATATACAATTCAAAACAATGTAATGACAGATGGATTGAACACAAGTTTAAGTTCTTGCCAGTCAGTTATGAAGCATAAGCAGCAGATGAAACACATGAAAAGTTGATTTAGACAAATACGTTTGGAAATGTTTCATCAAAACTTGTATTGCTAGTAGGGCTGTGGTGATGATTTTCATTATTGATTATTTTTTTCAAGTAATTGATCAGTTTGCTCCATAAAAATGTCAGATCAGTCCATCACTGTTTCCCAAAGCCCAAGATGACATCTTCAATTTTCTTCTTTTGTCCACAACACAAAGATATTCAGTTTACTGTCATAGAAAAACTATAGAAACCAGAAAATATTCACATTTGAGATGGCATTTTTGTCTTTGAAAAAGACTATTTATCCATTATCAAAATAGTTGGTAGTTGTTGGCAACTAATCAATTAATCGACTACTTCTTGCAGCTTTAATATACATATTATAAAGTGTATACAAAACATTGTAACAATTATATTAAACAGACACAATACAAAGTGTTTTATAATCTGCTGAGAAACGCCATGAGTATACTACTTAAAAGTACCTCCTGCAATATTGTCATACAGATTTCTTTTTGTTTTGTTAGTGATTGTGATTTGATAAAGGCACGTAGGCAGCAACAGTGATGTTGTAGACAGTCACTTCATTGAAGGGACAAAGGTTAACACTTATCGGCTATTTGAGTCTGCACGAACTGTAAACAAAATGTTTTGTCCCAAATAAGTAGTCTGAGAATTTTTTAGGAGAATTAATTGGCTGTTTATTGTAGGATGGAAAGCATTGGTTTGTTGCTGTGACCAGTGTAGGAATTTAACAATAACCCCTCTTTACAACTCCTGACAGCTCCTTTATATTCACCAGCCAACAAGCTTGGCTGATAAGAATGAATGAACACATTTGCAATCACTCTGAGGCATTTTCCTCACAATGACTGCACACACTCACTGTTTCACTCTGCTGGAATCTGTTGCTTTAAGTAAATATTACTTATACTTGTGTGGAAATGTATATCAAACCTGTGGGACTACTTGCTTGTTTAAACTGAAGTACTTGAGTATGTCTTGTCAAAGAGCGGTGTGGTAAACATAACATTACACACAGTTCAGTCAGTGTGCTGTGAAGAGCTGCAACGATTGCTCGATTAATTGATTAGCTGCCAACTATCTTGATGATTGCTTAGAGTAAGAGCTTCTTACGTGTGAATATTTTCTGGCCTATTTAATCTTTTATGATGTTACACTGAATATCTTTGGGTTGTTGGTCATTGTGAGACGTCACAATCTTGGGCTTTGGGAAAAAGTGATGAACATTTTCTGACATTTTATGGACCAAACAACACTTTGATTAATCAACTAATACACAGATTAATTGATAATGGAAATGATCGTTAGTTGCAGCCTTAGTACACCAGGAAATAGCCGATCTAAGCTGATGATTCAGTGTATTTTACTGATGATTGATAAGTGTGATGAAACATTTACAGACATACTGGCCTAAAAACATCTCTTCATGTTGTTCAGGCTTTATAACCAATTGGGAAGAACTTAAGCTTTTCCATCTTTCATTACTCTGTTTTAAATTGTATACTGTGCAACGTATTGAAAAGATATTGGTAAAAATTGCTGTCAGGCAGCTGCATGAAAGATACATTTATTTTATGTAGAATAATGCTTAAAATCTCTACTTTAGGGAAGTTGAAATGTATTTTGGTGTGTTAATTAACCTTATTTAGTGTGATTGACATTATAAAAAATTATGTTTTTTTATGATTTAAAGCTTTCTTTAAAATGTTTGCCTACAACGAGAGTACATGTCCAGATACCTGATTAGTTTTGGTGCACAATTACAGTAAATCACAGGCTTTGGGAGATGCTTTTATCAAGATTATCACTCAGTAAATACTGTTAAGTTACTTTAAATGTGGTAATCCATTCATTTTTTTTCTTGTATGCTCAAGGTTTGTTTTGTTTTACAGTAATTTTGACAGTAGCACATATTCACAGTAAACAGTGTTTGTTTCAAAGGTGGATGATCAGGAGCTCCTCCTCCTCTGAATAGTGTAAGATATAAGGAGTTTGTCCGCTGTATGTACACACAGTATGTCGCCTCAGGTAGCTTTGAAACTCCTTTGTTTAGTGGTGGGGGGTAGAGCTCGCAGGAGGAAGGACATCACACAAAAAGTATGCGCGCATGGTCATGTAGCCGGTTCGTGTTTTGTTCATAAACAACAGAAGTTCCAGAATCTCACCGTCTCTCCAGTTAAACTTTGTCATTAGCGTTTTTGAGTAAAGTCCCGTCATCTCCACCCTCGAATGTTTGCAGTTTTGAGCCAGTCGCATGATAAAAACGTCATCAACACGCCAACTCGCTCGCTGTGAATTCTCCATACAATGACCTGCAGTATTCACACATGGGCTCAATCGGACATTACACTGACTTTGTACTACACAAGCTGGCGGGGAAAAGTTCGTTTTAATGTTTGGCCTGACTGATTTGGACATTTGCATTCTCACATGCAGCTCCTCCGGATAATGTCCGGGATATTCAAGGGCTGCAGTGCATGTGTTTAAAAAAAAAAGGGGGGGGGGGGGGCTTATGTGTCGGGAGCTCAATTTAAGAGGCCCTCCAAAGAAAAGAAAAGCACAAGCTCTCTCACCTTTCATCAGATTTTTTGCGAGGGGCCAAGGGAGCGATGACATCAAACCAGTTTGAACTAGACTTTTAAGACATAAATCAAAAGCAAGTTGTGTAATTGCACTGCAGCACCACCACCCCTCACCCCTCACCCACCTCCCCGTCCCCTCCTGCTCCTCAGACTTGAGCGTGAACCACAGAGGGGAAGAGTGGAACCTGGGCCTCACACTGGTGGATTTCATAAGCTGGACTAACCAGTGTCGAAGTCAGGAAATCTTCTGAGCTACTTGTTGGTCGCTGTCCAGCTCAGCTTGATGGAAAGATTCACTTAATAATGGGAGCTTATATTTAACAGTGGCAGTGTGAATTGATATAATTTATTTAGCATCTGATTACAGCTCAAAGTTTGGAGCCAAATTGGTCCATGTTTTGTTATATATGTCACACTTCCAGATAGTCCCAGTTTATGTCTCTCATGTATTACATATTGCATAAGAGTCAAAGAGCTGAGTATCGTTCTTTTTGGCTCAAAAAACCCACAGTGATCTTTGAAAAATCAGCGGGTCGTTTAACAACACCTACCGCTGCTCTGAATGTATTTCCAGAATCTTCAAGTTTCACATTTTTCCCTCTTTTTCCTTATTCGAATTGAGGGTCGAGCACAAAGAATGCTGTGCAGATTGCAAAGCAGCACATTTTTTTTAGTTGTATGAATAAAAGTGGACTTGACTCATTTGCTCAATGAAAAAGATTTTTAACAGATTACGCGAGTTGTGCCATTGTTTACTAATAAAAAGTGTTTGCCTCAAATGACAATGTCCATACTCAATTTGTACAATGTGAAACGAATTTAAAAAGCTTTGCTATTAGTTAGTTATAGTTTGTTATATTGATGTCACATTGTATTGTAGTGTCTGTTATTTCACAAGCAAATTTTATATGTATTGTATATGTTTTTTTTGTCTTTCTCTTTGCAGCTACCTTGATAGGAAATATACTCAGGAAACTGATTAAAAGTCATTCTTGTGTTTGTGTAGCTTCATTCAGATTGTTTTTTATGATTCTGGAAATAACATCAGAAGAGCCGTTATTGTTGTTTTTATCAAGCTTCTCACGAGCCTGTTATTTGTTTGAAAAACGGATGCGCAGCTCTGTCGCTGGTTTGTTTTTGTTTGTTCTTATTTTTATTTGTATGTCATCCAAACATTTGGCCCGTCCCACTTGGGGTTACACGACAACACTATTTTACTAAACATACATCTTCCGGCACATACAGAGCATGTGGAACAAGGAAGAGAAAAGAAACACAAACAAGATAAAAAACTAAACTAAACAAAAAAAACCCAAATGAACTGTTCACATAAAGAACGGTTACATATCTACTGATTATCTCGATAAAGACCCCCCCCCCCCCCCATTTTCTGCCTCTCAGGCTTTCTCCACATAACTGACTTGTTTAAATGTTTCACATGTGAACATCCAACTCAGTCTTTGTGCATCATCCATATTTAATAAAATCAATATCTTAGTAACACATGACAGGTACAAACTGTGATTGCATGTGGAGCTCTCAGGTTGGTCGGTGTGTCAACAGAAACAACAATAGGACATTTCATTTGTCGCACAGTTTTCATTCATAGTGAAACTCAGACTCTATAAAGAGTGTCAAACAGCAGGGGCTCGCCATGAAACCACCAACCAGCTTTTGTGGAGTATCACTCTGGTCAGAGCAGGTCTCTTAGGTGGGCAGCGGGCCAGAAACCCAGCACCCTTGATTTACGGCCCCCGATGGGAGAGCAATTGTAGGTGATGAAACTGGCATCCTTCCACCTCTCCAAAAACACTCAGACAAAAACACTACATGCAAACTGCCTCTGGTGTCTCAAGTACCAAAGTCATGAGTGTGTGAGACATGGACACAAAAGAACGACTATTGTCTCCTTCAACAAACGTACGTCTAATCCAGACTGGCAGGCTCACGTTTGGCAATTATGTGCAGCTTGAAAATATAGTAATGTGGCGCACCTGCACGCCTTCGCTTCTACCACACAGATATCTGAAAAGGAAGGCTTGTCATGTTAGATCTTTACCCTTGGCACAGTGCCCCTGTCAAGAGGAAATGTTCTTGTTATTGTGTACTGACACTTCAGAGGTAATAATTACCTCAAAGCCAGCGTTGGCCTTAATGCCCATGACAACAAGCAGATATGAGTCCTGATACAGCTCATCAATGTACTTTCAGTTTGTTGTTGTTTCAGCGTGACTCTTGACATTAGTGTTAAATTACTGTATTGTCTCACAGAGTTTCCAAAGTAACAGATTGTCTTTTTGGACAATTGGTTTGAAAGTTTGAAGATGTCAAACATCGAGACAAAACAATGAAACAGTCGGTTGAAAAAAGTAATCAACAGAAGAACCAACAATGAAAATAATTGTTAGTTGCAGCCCTACAAATCAAACAAACCCCAGAGGGAACTTGTGGTTTTGTAGGCTCTCTCTCTCTCTTTTACTCCATTTCACTCAGTTTAGAGACTCTGGGCCTGGATTACATTCGGTTTAATTGTATTCCCTGGACTGTTATGTACTGTATTGTATTATTAATGTGCGGCACTCGTGATGTTGCTCCTACCAAACAGCCGGAAATTTGATAAGCTCTTTTACCCCCTGCACCTGCTTGCAAGACATTTATAGGAGAGCCTATACTGTGCAGGATGGCCTTGACTCTTGAGCAATTTCGCAAAGAGGTTGTATCTCTTAAGAGTTGTAGTAATGTCAACTTCTAACTGCAGTAATGTCTAATCCTATGCGGATGAAGACAGGAAACTTTGTCTTAATTAACTATAATTGCTGTGTAGAGCTATTCAAAGTGACATGGTTGTGTACTAACTTATTAAAAAGGTCCTTGAGGCAAAACAATTGTGACAGTTTCAAGGATACAGTATGTACTGTATGTTCTGATAAAGGCAAAGTTATTTTTAGTAAGCTGTTTTCATTGTTTACAGTATACGTTGAATCTGACGGGCGATTAAGTTTCACAACCGTTCTTAAAGTTGATTACATCACACGTCATTTTGGGAAACGTTGAAAAACAAACAGTATATCTGTGACCTCTGCGTTGTTTGGGGGGGTGGGGTTTCACCTCGGTCAGAAAACAACAGAACAGCGAAACCTTGAAAAGGGAAGTGTTGCAATCGCTGAGTGTTTGTGTTCTTGCATGAATATGGGGCCTCAGTTCTCTCTGAGGCCCAGCGATAATAATATACACCATCAGTCTAACAACCTGAAGCAGCGCCCCCCCCCCCCCCCCCCCCCCTCCTCACTTCCCTCCTACCCCCCCTCCCTTCCTCCTCTCCCCATCAACCTCTGTCGCAAGATTCCTGTAACTTACACACAGTTTACATCAGGCATTCACAGCGACATCAGGCTGATTTATTATCAAGAAAACACGGCCTGTGCATTTACACGCGATGTTCATGTTCACGTGTTGCAGTCTTGTTTTGCGACTCGTCTGCGTTATGGTTTAAGAGCTTGCGATATGAAAATAGCATAAGCAGGGTCACAGAAGTCAGCTGTCAACAAACTGACATTTTCTACTCACGTCCAGATTTTTTTCTCCCCAAATGTGATCAAGTTGTATGGATTTACTTTACGCATGACCGACTTTGACTCGGGTCTGACCTCCACCAGACAGATGTCGCTTGATCAGATCAGAACATATTCAAATTGTGCTCCACACTGCATTCGTTTATATTAAGCAATAAAATGCCTTTTCTCTTTCCTGATATCCAGATTATTATAGATTATATTCTAACAATATGTTTTAAATGGGCCCTAAAAGTTAATTGATAATGCTTATGTGTTATTTATCCCTTAGTAATAATAATTAATTACCAGAAGAGTATAAAAATCAACAATTTATCTGACTAGCATGTATTGTTAGTTGGTAGTGGTCAATATAATTCAATAGAGATGTGATCATAAAGAGAATAATCAATTAGTTGATTGATGGGAAATTAATCTGCAGCTATTTTTATAACTGAATAATGGTTTTATCTTTGCAAAAAAAAAAGCCAAATATTTTGGGTTTGCAGAATATCAAATGTGAGAAATGTGATTTTGACAAAACAATTCAAGCTCAAGGTCCACTTACTAGCTTTTCTGGCGCTTTCAACCACATCACATAGTCTTCATCAGTGGGTTGAGTTTAATTAGTTGTCATGGAGATGGATCTGGATGTGTTGATGTGATTTTCCATACACAGCACTGTTCAATGCTTTAAGTTAAACATTACTGCTGATGAAGACTGTGTGATAACAGTTGAAAGATCCAGCAAAAAAGAGTAAGTAGAAAAATAATATGTTCCAAATAAACTTAAGTGCTGTACGTAGATTTATTCAACTTTCCTCTCCTTTGTGTTTGTTCTGAGCTTCATGTAGTTTAATTTGCTTTGTGTCTAAAAAGTGCCTCCTCTTGTTAAGATAGATTGATTGTTGTTTTTGGTCTTTTCATGGTTGTTGCAAATAAAAAAAGACAACACCAACTACAACCTTTAAAAGCTCTCATCAGTCTGGTTATCGTCCCTGTTGTTCTTATTAACAGGTTGTTTCTTGCTCACAGTGGTGTTGAAATAGGGAGCCGTTGCACCACTTCGTCTTCATTAACATTAAAAGTTTATCTGTCTGATGAGAGCCGACATGTCTGATGGCATCGGTCAATGGAAATCTGCCCCTCTAATAACTGATTAATGATTCAGAGCACCACTGCTGTGCTTTCAGTCTTGTCTGGCTCAAAGTAGGTGATGTATGGAGAGCTGGAGCTGGCCCAGTCACCATGGTAACCTTTGTGATGTCTCCCTTTTTTTTCTCCTTCTCCTTTCTCAACAATACTGAGAGCATTTACATTCTGGGATGCACCTGGTTTGTTTTGCTCGAGTTGTGTCACGGCAGAGTTGGAGCCGAGATTCAGTGGTCGTCTCTTAAAAAAAAAAAAAAAAAATGCTGTAAAAACAAAAAGTTTAGTATCTCTGCCAAAGTTTTGTTCTTAAACTAAGTGTTCACACATGGAGAAGTCAGCTCAGCCAGTTCTTTCTCTGCTGCCGCTCTAAAATTCCTGACTTACAAACCAGGGCTGCCATGTTCCAGTTTCCAATGTGAGCCACTATCGGTACGGCCGGAGTGTATTAGATTCTCTATTGGGAATGCGGTGCTAAAAATACTGGCCTGGCTGAAAGTGTACACTGTGATAGGAGCCTGGACTCGCCGCCCTGTGATTATTCGCCTTCTGGGGGTCACTCAGTACTCTGCTCGTTGTTGTTTTTTTTGAGATTACAGAACCACTGGTCCTCGTTTTGTTCATTTCTGGCATCTTCGTCCATTAAATTGAGTGTTTGTATGTGTGTTTGTGTTGGTGTTTGTGTGGTTGTGTGAGAAGGATGTAAGCTTGTTTGTAGTTGTAAATGTGTTTCGGTAAATCTCCAGCAGTAGTGTAGATCTGTTGCACTCTCCTCTGGATGTTAAATAGGAAATGTTTCATTTGGAGGTGGATGTGTTGAAATTACAGGTTTGTGGCCATGCTATTCATGCGTGAAATTCGGCAACGCTCCCAAGACCACAACGAGAGCTGCAGATCTAAACGCAGTTTAAAAAGAGAAATGTCCTTTTTTTAATGAGCCGAGTTGCTTTTAATAGCCTGCAGTTGAAAACCCATGTTAGGACATTTTGCTTGTATTTTAAACAAGCCACAAAGTTGTAGGCTGAACCCTGGATAATTGCTGCAGCGTGAGCTTTCTGGTTAAGGTCACGTACTGAAAAGCTTGTTGTTTGGACACTCAGTGATTGGACACTCTGTGAGTGTGTGTGTGTGCCGGTTGTCTTGTACTGTTATGCAACAGAAGGTGTAAAACGAGCTGCTGCCATAAAGAGGTGCACGCCTAACTGTTATACCTCTTCCCCACATGGCTGACCAGTCGGCCTGATGTGCCTGGCTCAATGGTGGGTAGTAAACAAATACAGCCCCTCTCACCAGGCAGCACACCTCCAGCTGCACCCAAGACCTGTGAACTGTAAAATTGGGCCTGGAATGTCCCACGTTGCACCTGTAAAGGAAAAAAAAAACATCTTTATGGCCGTCATTACTTTACTGTTATGTAACACAAAGCATATAGATACCTGTTGGCTGATTTCCAGAAGTTAACAGAGAGTTGAGGATGTCCTCGTTACTGTCGTCTGTCTTCATAGAGATTCCCCCTCAGTGTAATCATGTTTGATTTAGCGGTAGTGTGAGTTTAATCTACTGCATCAATCTAATGCTGAAATTATTACTCAATTAATAGATTAGTTGATTGACAGAATATTCATTATTACATAGTTGATTATTTGCTGCAGAAAAACAAGTTGAAATAAGTCATTCACCAAAGAAAAATGTCCAAAGTTTGCTGTTTTTCTCTCAGTGCACAAAATTAGCTCCAGCCACCAGCCAAAAAATGTTAAAATACACAAGAGGCTGGGAGATTTGCTTCAGTCACCAGCCAAAAAAAACAATGGTAATCTACTGAGCGGCTGGTAAAATTTAAACATTCACTAGTTATTTGGCTGGTGGACAGAAAACTTCATTTTGAAGCCTGTTTTCTCTCCTTCATATTATTGAGTTTTGGACTGTAGGTAAAACAATAATGTAATTCAGAGACCTCAAAATATGCTCTTAAAATTAAGATGTTCATAGTTTTTCACTTTTTTTCTGTTCAATAAACTAAATGATCAATCAATAGTATGAAAATATAATTGACACATTAAAGCTGCAGTTGGTAACTTTGAGGAGAGAGCGAGGACTTAGCATCAAATTTGAAGAAGTACAACTTTCAGATCCCTCCCCCTCCCTCTCCACTGCCCTGCCTCCAAAGTCCCTCCCCCAGAGGAGGCTGACGTGCGCACGACGGCACGCAACCGTGTATGCTGTTGTAGATAACGGAGGTATCGGTAGTTTTGTCCTAGCTGATGGTTGTTGCCTCGCCATTACTTTCTCTACGCTCCTGAAGCCGCTCTCGGAGATATGAGCTTGACCGAGCTGAGGAGGAAGGAGGAGGGGGCTGTGTGCTTGAGCAGTGATTGACAGCTGTCAGACACTCCATCAGACACAATCCTGGCTCTGATTGGTTCTTTTTGTCCTTTTTGGTGGATTCTGGCAATTTGCAGTAGGTGGGGCTAAATAGGCCTGTTTTTTTTTACAGATGAATAGTTTCATGTAATTCTGTCTTTACATATGACAAAAAGTTACTTTTATAAGACTTTGTCTGTTAGTTGCAACCCTACGTTCATTCTTATTGTGTAATTGTGATACAGTAGAAACGACAGAATTGGAAACGATTGAGACAGAAAAAAAACAAAGCCTGTCTGCACAATAACACAGTGAAGGAATTCCTCATCGAACAGTATCGTGTGTCTGGGTGAGGGCTGACAGAAGCCACAAATCTACTACTGCTGCAATACTTGACCGTTAGTACTTAAATTCCCCTCACAGACAAATATTTTCAACGCATTAGCTAATGTTTTTAATGGTCTTCAGTTACAGAAGCAACTCCACAAATCAACTTGGCGTAACTAAGGATGAGCACAGCTTCACTCTGATGACAGCACTCCCTATTTGACAGTGGCTTACTGCCAGAAATGTGGTTGCTAAACAAAATGTCAGCAAAGATGGTCTGGTCTTCATCAAAGCCAGGGACATAACCACATATTTTTCAGTAAAATATCCCCTCTAATTACCAAGAGATCTATTTTTTTCTCCTCCTTGAGACCGTGTCTGACTTCTTCGACCCTGTTTTTCCAGTTTGCAGAGCACAGACGTCTTGCCTAACGGATCAGTCATGTTCAGCAGTTGGAATCCTCTGACAAATGCACAAGATACATTTGTCTTTGGGAATTTTTTGTTGTTGTTCATGCCTGAGCTTCACAACATTTCCTTTCCATAATTCAGTGCTATTTTTAGTTACCGTTGAGCTGCAAAGTTCAGTGGTTGATGGAAAAATAGTTTTTACAGAAATAAAATTAGTTAGCTAGAGTTTGATTTATTCTGTGTGACATCTTTTCAAAGTATCTGGTTTCTAAAGAACTTGTGTCATCTCTTTTATTTCTCCTCAGTTTGTTCAAACAAGGATATCCGGAACAATGTGACCAACCTGCAAACTCTCGAGAACTGCACTGTGATCGAAGGCCACCTGAAGATCTTACTTATGTTTAGGACCAAGCCAGAGGATTTTCGAGGCATCAGTTTCCCCAAGCTGACAGTGGTCACCGACTACTTGTTGCTCTTCAGGGTTTATGGCTTGGAGAGCCTCAGTGATCTCTTCCCCAACCTGACTGTCATCAGAGGCAACAACCTGTTCTTCAACTATGCCCTGGTGATGTTCGAGATGCTCCAGCTGCGAGAGATCGGCCTCCATAGCTTGATGAATATCACCCGAGGAGCCGTGAGAATCGAGAAGAACCCTGATCTCTGCTATCTCGCCACTCTGGACTGGTCCAAGGTCCTGGACTCAGTGGAGGACAACTATATCGTGGCCAACAAGAATGACAGAGAGTGCGGGGATGTGTGCCCGGGGGTGGCCATCGGAAAGACCACCTGCCAGACGACAACCATCAATGGACACTTCAGTGAGCGCTGCTGGACGCAGAAACACTGTCAAAGAAGTAAGCAACCTTTTGTTTTAATTCTCTCACTTCTCAAATCTGGCATTTAACATCTGTGTCGTACAATCAGCAAACAAACAGCACAACTACCGAGTCCTGATCCAGGACCCTAACAGTCCTGAATCAGGAGTGAACTTTGATTTCAGTTACTCATTATGGGAAGAATGTAGAAAATACAAACTCGCTGGATGGAAAACAATCTTCTTAGTGACTTAAAAGGTTAATTAAGTTTACATTAAAATCTGTGTAATGTTTTTGCACCAAATCATGGAGAGTAGTATCAATAAGCAGTATCGGTATCAATAGAATCCTAGAAGCTTTTTGTTACTTTGCACCAGCTGACATTGTTTTTTATCCGTATTATAAGTTACTAAGAAGATTCTCCTTTATATCTGATGAGCTAATATTTACAGCCTTTTTCCTGTTACATATTTTACTTATACCTGATAACCTAACCTTCCTCTGAAAGCAACTGTGATACATTGTGAGACAGTCCTGGATCAGGGCTTAATACTGTACAGTGCTGAAACAATTAATAACCAAGAAATCTGATTATGGATTAATCATTTAAGTCATTTGTTAAACAAAAATGCCAAAATATTTTGAGGGTTCAACTTCTGAAATGTGAGGATTAGCTGTTTTTCTCTGTTTTTCTATTATTGTGATTGAAATATTGTAGTTTTGGACCAGTAGTCAATCAAAATGAGCACCTTCTAGGTCTCTTGTTGGGTCTTTTGTCATTTTGTCTTCTAAATGATTAATCAGTTAATCAGAAAAATAATCAACACTCGCTTTTTAAGGAGCTTTCTACCAAGATTTTGCAGGGTTGGTCCCATATTTGTTTCTTTTATTATGCTATTTTAGTATGGTTCTAATGCTAAAACCAAAATTTCTAAAACATTTGTACTACACTTGTTTTAAATAATGAACGGTATCTGTAACACGTAGAGTTTAATAATTACCGCCATTACAACATCATCATATTAATTTTTGCTAGCGACCAGCAGCAGCTCCTTGTGTAGCTCTACTCAGCTACTTTCCATCAACACATCAGTATTTCCATTCCCCGCTGCTTTTGCCACACGTCTAACCAGTCTAACGTTTACAGAATTCAACTCTCCATTTGGACCAAATAAAAGCTGATGAGGGTTGCTGTTTGAAACAAAAATAGTACCTTATTCATGTCAGAATGAGTGATGATCTGCAGCTGTTTTACCGAAAGAAAGTTGTGCTCCCTATTTTTTTATGTGCTGAAATGTCAGAGCCGTGTCATGTGCTCAGGTTTAGTAAAGTAGGCCAAGTTCTGTGTCAATGCAGCTTGAACCGTACTCTAACGTGACGCAACCCCTCACCAGTTAGTCCAGGAAAGTTTACTCCCAAAAAGACTGTAGTGTTGTCATGGCTCGTGTTGTGTGGAGGAGGTAAAGACCCCCCCCCCCCCCCCCCCCAACCCTATAAGCTCAGCTCCTGCATGGTGGGCCATTCCCTCTGTTCTGGCGTTCACTGTAAAATGACAAGCCCACCCATTTCACACTGAAGAATTTTGCACATGGGTGCTGTCTGAACACCTTGGCTCGCACCATTACGCAACACTGCGTACAGTAGTTTAACAACTCTTTTGAACCAGTTTCCCTGCACATGTCAAGCTCTTATTAATGCTTGTTTGGTATGGCGGCTGCATGCAGCTTCTGTAGAGCTGAGTAAGGCCCATGATTATACTCTTCAGTCTCCTTGCCCACTGACAAGTGGTTTTTAGTTTTTCCATTAATGATTGTTTTTTTGTTTTTTTTGTTTTGTCATTTTCTTAATCTAATTTCTGAGTCATCAAAAAATTATTGAAGGCATCTGCAGAAAAGGCCCTAAAGGCTTATTGTCAACTTGTGGTGATGTGGTGAAGGTCAAAGCGGAGTCTCAGAGAAAGAAAGAAAGAAAGAAAGAAAGAAAGAAAGAAAGAAAGAAAGAAAGAAAGAAAGAAAGAAAGAAAAAAAAAAAAAACAAGATTTCCTAATTGTGTGCCATTCTCTGACAATGAATCAAGACCAGAGGCTGACTGCCAAGTACTGATCTCCAGTCATGGGCCTGCATTCGGCATGGGCAGGGCCTGTGGTCTTGTGGTCTGGGACCTGCGGTTTTTTGCCTACTTTCACTAAAGCATGAAAAGACCCGTTAAGCCCCAGCTTGAACCACAGGACAGAGTGCGAGGCATTCGGTGTCCTCTTCAAATGTACCCTCTTAATGTTTTTTATAACCCTGCTGTAGTTCCCAAGTAAGCTACTTTTTCCAAAATTGTTGGATTCTTTATTTCTGGTCTCTTCTGGTCTCAGATCTGCTGTGATGTTGTGACTCAGATCGCTTTGAACATACAGTAGATGTATCAGCAATATAAATCATGGGTCTGATACCAAAAGTAGTAGTTTTGGAATAATCGTAAAATAACTTCCTTTTTTATATATATGGATGACAGATCTCAATCAAATAGAGAACTATGACTTGAGGCTAAAATTGCTCTGTTCCATCTCTGTTTAAAATACTACAACGGGGAGGGGGGGGTGACATTGCCGCATTAAAAGGTTTTGTACTGAGAAGAATAGGCAGTGGATAAGTAGTGTAAGTGCCAGAGGTGACTGTGGGTCACCTCTGGTTTCTGTAGTCTGTACACCAGCAGAAAACAAAGCTGCAGAACCACGAGGCTTGGCTTAGCTCCCATGTTTGGAGTCACAACCCATTTCCCTTCCCTGCCTCTAGAACGGGTGTAATTTTAGCTTCTACCAGAGCAGCCACTGCTAATTGGGTGGATCCGTTTAGCAAAGTGGCAATGCAAGGTTTCAGGAGATGCTCATTACCAAAGCATATTAGATTTGACTATATGCGCTCACACACAAACACACACCATGTCAAAGCTCTAATAGTGGCAAATACAAGACATTTGAACAACTTATCACCCAAGAGATGGTAAAGCATCTTTATCATCTTTGCAATTAACTCTTTGAAATTCTGCACAAATTATGTTTGATATGTTTGATTTGTGATATGAAGTTTTAATAAAAATAATTGCCATATTACTCAAATTGGGGGAAATCATTAGTTGACTACTAAAACTGGTTGTCAGCTGGTGGTAGACGATGTGACTTAAACCAGATTCTCCAGATTGGCAAAAAGTGGGAAAACATGAATTCCTATTTTCTTCAGCTTTGTAGTACAGGATTTACTCCTCAGAAAACCTGTTAGCAAAGGTGTTAAAGGATAAGTCGGCAATTTTTTAAGTCTGTCTTAAAACAACAAGTTTTCCCCTTCTTTTCTTACTGGCTATTAAAGGATCTCCTTCAAATGCGCTTTCAATGTAATCCACAGTTTCATTGTGTTTCAGTGTTATTTTATGCAAAAATGCATTTTAAAGTTAATCTGAAGCTTATATGTGGCTTCAGCAGTCTGAGGCAGTCGTATCAAGTGGATATCTGCAACATTTACAGTCTTTTTGGCATCAGATTCCCTCTTTGTGTTTCCTCAGACAGTGTTTCCCTGTTGAGCTGTGGTGGAAGTATAGTAACAATTGGCTAACCTATAATGGTCAGTATAAACAGGAGGAATGATTATGTCAAGAAGAACGTGTTTTAATGTTCATTTGGACACCTGAATATTGTTTTAAGACCCATCCATCAAATGCTTCTATTTCTCCTGAGATTGCAACATGCTGCTCTGATCAATTGCTATGAAGTGAACACACAATTTGATCAATCAATCACCTGGTGAGTTGAAGCAGACATATTTGACTCGTCACATCTCATTATCGGTGTAGTCACTGTTTAAATAAACGCCTGACTCAGTGAACATGCAGTCTACATTGCGATGTAGTACCAATGCTCTTTATTTCCCCTGAAGCTTAATAAACCTAATATTATATTTCATGAAAATGTAATAAGCGCTTTGATGTTAGTGGAAGTCTCTTTAGCTCTCCCTCCATTTTACTTCATTAATGTCGAATGCATGCCACAGAGCCACAATAGCTTGATTCAGACAGCGACCCTTTGATGCGTGTCGTTTCCTCTTCTTTCCCCTCTCGTCATCTCTCTACTGTTAAATGATAATTGATAAAGGCATAAAAATCCCCCATATATATCAGGCTTAAATCATAGTTCCTCTGTCAGTGTTGTGAACATAGACCGCATGCGTCATCTGTGTTAGTTTTGACTGCACTTGTGAAAACACCCACATATGCATATACGTCACCCAGTGTACTGTTTTTTTTGTTTTTTGGGGGGGGGGGGGGTTTCAGGCACAGACACCTTTATTTGATAGTTGACAGACAGGAAATAATGGGAGAGAGAGGGGGGTGTGACATGCAGTACAGGTCCGCCGGCCGGGATTCGAACCGGGGTCCACTGCGTACATGGCATGCGCACTAACCACCCGACCACCTGCGCGCCCACCCAGTGTACTGTTAACAGAAATTTTGTGTCCACCGTGCTGGAGTAAACCAGGCCCTTTAATGTTAATCCAAAAAAATATCAAGAAATACTTGGAAAAACACTGTTAGTGGTAATAACAAATGGTGGTGAGACATCTAATTCTGTGTCTTTGTAATGTCTCAATTCTTTTACAAACTCAGGCTTTTTAAATCTGTTGCAAAACAAAGTGGGCCTTCATTTCCTCTTTAATAATTGAATTGAAATTATGGCGTGAAGGGAAATGTTACTGTCGTATATTTTCTTTTAATGAAGTGCTTTTCCTTGCCAGCACTCATTTGAAAATAATGGGCATTTGATTGTGCCATGGTAATTATTTATAAACATGTGGCACAGCTTGTTTGGCTGGTAATGGTGGTTAAGCTAAGCTTGAGCCCTGAAAGGGGCTGGCAGCTGGAAATATTGGCTGTGACTCAATAAGAAATCAGGGGCTTCCCCTCAAGACCAGATTTTTTGTAAACTGCAAAACTGAACTGAAAATGTGGGCCTGACTGATGCAGGAGCTTTTTTTTGAGCCGATACTAACATTAAGGAGTGAAAGAAAATTAAAAAACATCAATATTTGGATATATCGTTATAACAGTAAACTTCAAATTAATAATTATAAATAACTATATAAAAAACTGAACAAAAAATAAAAGGTACATATACATTAAACTTAACTCAAGAAAAAGGGTCAAATATACATAAAGTGCTGCCGATAAAACTTTAAAAACTATTGGTAATATATATCATATCGTCTCTAGAAAGTGTCCATCTGTCGTCAAAATATTCTAAAATTGTACACCTGGAGGTCAACTTTTTATTAAAATGTGGAGAAAAAAAACATCAGTAGAAGTATGTGGCAGTTTCTTTATCATGTCAAAAATCCAACTTTATTTTTTATTTTACATGTACAGCAAATTCTGAGTTCAAGATTAAAGCATTTTGCAGCAACTCTTCAACGTTGTTCTGGATGCAGGAGTGCTTCAAATGATTCAGATGAAGGAAAATCGGTGCTTGATTCCTGTAAAACTGACTTTAAATGACTTAATGAATATTTAAATTTGATCAACCCTGGAAAAGGTGTGAATTAGGGAGCCACAGGAATGCACTTATCTGTTGAATTGGACAGTTATTGGAGTTAATACTGACCTGATTGAGTAAATAAGGTAACTCCCATGATGTGGACATTACACATTGCTACAATGACATGATGAAAAACTGTATTTACTCAGTGTTTCCACTCAGTTAAATTCAATTAATCAGCTTTGTGTGGCACCAAAACTTAAGAATTCCTGACTTCATTTTACCTAAATAATAAAAACAGTGAGGTAAACAGATGTTACATGGTTCTCCTCTGTGTCATAGAGTGCGAAAAGAGTATGAAAAACATGCCAATGAGTCTCACTGCAGCACTATGTTTCTTGACCCTGAAGGCAACAACTTCGAGGAATTATTATAACAGCAACAACATTTCCAAGTTCTTTCAGCCTTGAGAGGTTTGCAATTTCGTGCAAAGCTGTTCCTGAAAAGTAGCTTTGGGGAAAAGTAAAGTGTGCAAAAGTGTGACTCATTGACTTGTTTTTAATAGTTTCTGGACAAGAATGGTGGTCTACGACGCAGACGAATAAGATATATCAAGCTTTGGGACACACACACACACAAAACACCTCTAAGTAGGACCAGTTCATAGTTGGTTTGCATCTGCAGAAAATCACCAGCCATATCCATTAAATTAAGGTATCAGTAAAAAAGTTTTTTTGGGAGAGAAAATGTTGGATCGGTGCATCACTAGTCACAGGTAAAATTGGAATATTAGGTTACACTTGACTCTTTTGGCTGCAATAATTAAAAGCGTGCCATCTTCACTTACGGGCATTGTAAAATCTCATTGTAATCAAATGCAGCGTGTGTTTGTTCTCTTTTCCGGAGCAGTTTTTGTTGCAGGCCCTTTACCAAGAGAGACATAAATGAGCATGTATTTCCCAGGTGGCTAGTATTTTACACACATTATTATAACTGATCTTAATTATCTACCGTCTGCCGGAGATTAGACACCCGTGGGGGGGTGTTTGCCCGTGCATGAGTTCAGAAGATCTGTTACATATTTAATAAGCTACCCATACGGTGGAGAGCGACTCTTAGCAGACGCCTCAACCTCTGATTGGTTTGGCACTGTACGCACTTGTAGCATGTGTGCCTCGATAGCCTGCAGGCCGAGGAAGACTACCATTCATGCAGTGTGTCACAACTGGAGCTTTTTCCGGGGAAACATATGAGCCAGGTCAGGTGAGGACCCGATGCTGGACCTTTCTTGATATGGAGGTTCCAAATTTACCCTTGGCTGACATCATGCGTACGTGTATCTACCAATCACATGACAGAATTGGAGATTTGTCAGGGTCAGTGTGTGCGTGTGTGCGTGTGCGCGTGTTTGTTTGTGTGTGTTTGTGTGTGTTTGTGTGTGTGCGTGCGTGTGTGTGTGTAAAGCCAACACAGACATGGGTTATAAATCACATAGGGACATAATCTGTGTTTGTGTGTGTGTGTGTGCAGGCAGAGTGGACGGCTATTGTTTAGTCTTGCTGCTAGGAAACAGGAGAGTAACACTGTGGTGTAATCGTGGATATGAACACATCAGTCATTCACCCGGGCTGTATCTGAAGGAAAAGTGAGGTCACTGGTCACTACCGGGGATGAAGACGGGTGAATGGGTGGTGGTCCCACCTTACTGTTGACCTCAGCTCTCTTCGCTGCCGACCTTGCCGCAGCTCCCACACGCAACTGTTAACGCTGGCGCCACGATCCTTTTCCATTCTGAACAATGGTGGTCGTAGAAGTTCACGAAACGTTCTTCCCAATTGTTTCCTGTCTTTGTTGCTCTGCTTCCTCTCCGGGTTATGAATGGGGGGCCTGTAGCACCACCTCGGTAGCGGCAGACACTTTTATGAGCCCAAAATACTGATGGCTGACCCATGGAGGTCAGCAAGGCAGGAAATAGGACAAACTTAGCTGCTAGTAAAAGCTGTCTGTGGGGAAAAAGGAGGATATTGTTGCTAGGCTTTATTATTTTTGGATGGAAGTGACCCCTGGTGTGACAAAACCCTGACGAAACTACAGCTTTACTATATTGTCTTGACTTGTGTTCATTATTGAAAACTATGACTGTGTGTCAGTTTTTTTACCTTCCCGTGGTGTAAAGACACTCTTTGATATCTCTTGGACATGTTGAGGGCTGCTGCTAGCCAATTTCAACAGCCTGATGGGACTTACGTAATAATCGCCTGTAGAATTGTCTGGAAAACATGAACTGTGAACTGTGTGAAAGCCAATTCAGTCTCGTCGTCCTGCTAGGGCTGGGCGGTACAACCGAAATCTCATATCATGATATAGGTCAATGATACACATCCCGATATAGCACATTTTCTGTAGATTCAATGAATAAATAGTTTCTGGTCCATCCCAGTTTTGCTGTCGTCACGATATATATCATATTGCACAGCCCTGCGTCCTTCCGTCACATGAACCAGTTCTGTTTCTATTTTTGTTGTGACCCCCATTCATTCATCCTGTAGCCTCTATACAATATTAAACGTTAATGCTTAAATCTGCAGCTTTGTGAATGTTGTTGCCATTCAAAGCAAGTAAATTAAACTCTGCACAGTATGAAATATAATCCAGAGTTACGCTTGTGACGTTCTGTCCTTGCCGAGTATTAAACAGCTTCTCCACTCAATGAAAATGTCCGTAACTCACCAGCTAATACAGATTTGATTTACCTTTCCACACAATGTGTAAAATAAGTCCTCAGTACAGACTGCTGTGATTTTATTGTAGGACTGCAGTTTCTTTTCCAGGATCTGACACAGTGTCAGGTCAAACATCATCCAAACACAATTTATACTATACGTGCACACATGGTTAGCGAGTGTATTACAAGGTAAGGGCTATAGATTTTCTTATTAGCTCGTAGATTACCTGTCCAAAAGAAGCATTACAATCCCTGCACCAGGTTTAAATTGTTTTTCTTTCTTTCTTTGTTTCCTCTGTGCAAAGACGTCTGAACCAATAGTCAAACTGGTCTGTGATACTTTGTTTTTTCTTTTCTTACTTGATGTAGATGCTCGTTTTTTTATATAGTTTGTGCAGGTTTTAAATTGTCAAAGTAAGTGAAACTTTATTCAATCAGTGCTCAAAACCAGGGTTAAAAGTGTTAAAAAACATTTGAATAGATTTTTTTTTTTTAAACTAAAACTTAAAGAATGAGAACACAAGGCAAATGAGGGGCTGTTTGCACACTCACATCTGCAAGTTCCCAGATCTTTATTAATGCTTTCCACCTGCAAGGAAGAACAAAAAATAAGGGCAAGGAAGCTTCAATAAAATATTGAAAATAAACGGGTCAGTAGATGAGATTTAAACAATAAACAGAGTCGTGGTGAAGCAAAACAGAAGCTGCTGTTTATTGAAATTGGCCACAGCAAAGTGGATGTAAATGTAATGTGTAATGTGTCCTTCTGTATCAGGACATTTTTATAACCCATTTAGTAGAATTAAAAAAGTACTTGATATCTTTTGCAAAACTTTGTTTTGTAATCGAGAAGCGTTTATGAAAAGGAATGAGAAAAGATCAGACAGACGCTTAAAAGTCATAAAAATCTGTCATGTTTTTTTCACAGCCTCAGCAGTCCCTCTCTTCATAGTTCAGTATTTAGAGGGCTTTTCTACTACCCTAAATCCCCCCCCCCCCCCCCCCCCACACACACACACACACACACACACAGACAGACACACACACACGTACACACACACAAACTCCTTTTCCTTTGAGCTGACTTAACTGCTCTGGCACTCAGGCTTGTGGAGCTGCACCCTGCGAACCCTCGCCGTTCAGCTACTGGAGCCATTCCCATGGAATCCCAGACATTTCAGGCATTTGTTAAAGCTGGGCCGACAGGCGTTTCTTCACCGCTGTACGCGCTCACATTAACCATAGCCATTCGATTTACAACAGCTCACTGCTGTTTTACTGCTCATTTAATCAGACCCACAGGATTTCTTTTTTTAATCTACTCTCACACAACTTTGATCCAGATGGGGTTTTTTTGTTTCTTTTGTCATTTTTGTATTAAATGAGACAGCTTGAGTGGCAATGTATTAATCATCATGTCATTGTATCAGATGTTTTATTTATTTTCTTGAGTGGTTAGAGATGTGTGTGTGTGCAGAATATTACATATAATATCACACTTCACTCCAATAAAATAACACTGATCCTTAATATTTGACTTTGTAATCAATGCTGCAAATGAATGAAGAGGTGAAAAAACATCATCTAACGGTGCTCTTTGAAATTGTATTTTGCGAAAAGAAGTTGATGCGGGGACACACGTGTAACTGATTTTGGCATCTTAGTGCCTTGAAGGCTCCAAGTAGTGTTTTACTGCAGTCCAAAAGAAAAATCAGATGTGGAGCATTGAAGAGGGAGAAGGCAGTGAATTTGCAGTATCTCTCCTATCATACTAATTAATTAAGAGGCTACTATCTTGATTTATTGATCCATTCGGTCCTATAACATTTGGAAAGTCTAGCTGCATGATTTAAGTTATTTTATCCCTATTCAAGTTAGCAGAGAGCTAACTGGAAGTTAACCAGCTTGGCCAGTGTGGATTACCGTAATTACCTGTAATCCAGAAACAAAAAATAACAGAGCAAGTGGAAGTAGATCAGAAAACAAAAGAAAGTTTGTTCTTACATATAAGAAAATATAGACAGAATTAGAAATAAAGACCTCTCTCTAATATATGTCTGCTTCTAATAAATAATAAATACATTTATTAAGATGTTTTTTTTTTCATCCTTGATATTCCAAATTGTTGTTGATTAAATAAAAGGCATGAACGAGGGCTTGACATTCCTACTAATTAGTAATGTAACATTTTTTTCCTTAGAGTTTCTCTGAATAGTGTTCACCTTTCAGATTTTCTTTTTATTTATACCACCCAGTTAGCGCTTGTGACTGCCATAAATGTAAAATACAAGCCCTCCAAAGTCGTAATGTCGTAAATAAAGATCCTCTTCTCTCTAAGAGCAGCAGTCACTGTGAATAAAAAAACAAGTTAATGATTGAAAACTTGTAGCCAAACTTTGCCTAGTACACATTCTTCTAGATTCAAGAAATTCATTAAGTTCTCATAAAGTTGATGAAGGCGATGAAGGCAACTCTGGTTTGTTTTCTTCCTGCTAACATTTTTAAATTATTTCCACTGTGGCACTCTTAGTAAGAACAGTAATTGCATTAAAATTATTATTAAAAAAAAAAAGACAACGGATGTTTTGATGTGGCATTAATGACATAAATATAACCTAAATGCTTTTGATGTCATAACAGTTGGTCAAAGTCAACCATAGCGATAGCCATTATTTCAGCCTGACACTGAACCCTGGAAGGAAATGAAGATTCAAGGCCATACCGTGCGTCATTTGCCTGTCAAACAGGCAGTGTAATTGCCCATCAATGAGTGCACAGTGTTTATCATTTCTATTCCAGTCACGGACAAACTGGATATCCTGCCTTCAGATGACAGTGGCGGCAGGGCAACATTAAAAACAAAAAGTGCTTTTCCATGTTGTTTGTGTGTTTTTGTTCTATTAAAGAAGGACAAGGCCAGTTAATGAAATTGTTTACGGTTCCTGTTGTTACCCCAGTCATCTCAGCCGGAGCCCTGCTGCTGCTGCTGCTGCTGCTGCTGCTGCTGCTGCTACTGCTGAGTCAGACCAGGTGACAAGTGGTTACTAGGAAAAAATGAGACAAATAAACCCCGGTCATTAGCTTTCGCTTTTTATAAATTCACGTTCAGGCTGTAATTTCGCTGACGTACTGAGCTCCTTTGTGTTTTCATTATGGCGCGCAATTAATTAGGCTTCAATCTGAATTAGATTGATGGCAGATTGTTGTTGTGTCTTAATCTTCCTGATCTGTAGTTTGATGCATGATTGAATGTTTTGACGACAATTATTATGAGAATTATTATCAGTCCCCCACAGACATCTGACACAGACGTACGGGTTTAAATGTGAGACTGTTTCATGTTGTTTTTTATGCTCATGCTGTCCTTTTTTTTAAAAATGATTTTTGTTTTTTGTAACTCAGATTAGGTGAAGCTCATTTCCTGCTATTCTGTCTTTATTATTTATTTTGGACTGGAACTGACTGTTATTTTCATTATTAATCTGTCTGTTACTTTTTTCAATTCCCTTGTCAGTTGTTTTATACATAAAATGTCTAAAACCAGTTATACATTCTCATTACAGTGTCCCACAATCTGAGGTGGCATCTTCTACAAATAGCTTGTTAAATGTGAATTAAAGCCCAAAAATATTCAGTTTTAAATGAAATAAAAGAAAAGAAAAAAATAAAGAGGAAGCAGCAAAACCTCACATTTGAGGAGGTGGTAATGTTTGGCATTTTCGGTTGATTAATGACTGAATTGTTGATTTATTTTGTGTCAGTGAACTAATCAATTGATTGATTTGTTTAATAGCCTGTTCTCACCCCTATAAGGGGTTATAAAAGCTTCCAATGTCTGCAGGCAGTCCAGACAACACTGTCCAGACAATTTGGTCATTATCACTGATGAATATTTGATGATAGATAATTATTTTAACTTCCTTAACTCATTTAAAGCTTAAACACAGCAATGAAAGACGTTTATCTGAATTGTGTTCAGTCAAGAAGGCCTGTGGTTGTTTTCATGATAATGAAGTAATTAATCAATTGTGTAATCAAATGTAATTGTCTACATTTTCCCCAGTCACTGGTTTGCTTTTATAGAAAATATTACATTTTAATAAGCATTTGCTTGTTTCTCTTTTTCAAAGTCAACTTCTAGACTCAAATCTCTCACACTTGATTGATATATTTATTGTTTATTTATATTTAATGTCTCACTATCCATCCATTTTCACTCCTCACTCTCATTCTTATTAATGTTACAGAAGAGCTTTGGAAAGCAGAGACATGTTTGGAAATGAAAGTAGGGACTATATAACATCTGTTCGTCACTAGTAGAGAGGAAATCAGGCCGCTGTAGACGTCTGCGTGTGTGCTGTGCGTGTGTGTGTGTGCGTGTGTGCATCAGGGCAGAGATATCAGTCATCACCAAAAGCAGATCATCCAGGATGGTAAGTTTGCATCTAAATTTGATGCGCTAAGGTTGCTGTCGGGGATTTTGGAAATTTGTTTGGGAGCTACAAATGTTAAATATGGCGATACTATTTAATCACATTGGATAAAGAGACAAAGGCGAAAGGCTCAGACATCTGGCTCATATTTGCATCCATTGTTTGTCTGACATGTTGTGTTCTTACCGTCTGTTTTTCTGATACTATACAGTTATTAAGTTGTCTGCCAGTATCATCTGTCTGCCTGCTGTATATAGACAGAGCTGTAGGTTATGGACCTGACAGTACTCAACAAACATCTCTAGAGGCCTTCTGTCATATTTAATTACTAAAAGCAGCCTCATGTGCCATCCTGATGAAGACTCACATTTTTTTTATATTCGAGAAGAGTTGTTGGCCTGCAGTCTTATACTGTGCAGTCAGAGACAACATTACGCACTATCCATTCACCTTTACACACCTTTAATTAACCTAAGAACCTTTGACATATTGTAAAGGTCTAACCGTTAATTCATTATCAAAAAATTAGACTAAGAATAAGGTTCAGTATATAATTGTCTGCTTGAAAAATATAGTTTGGATTGTTTTAGCAAACAGAATAAAGGACATTCAATCATCATTTGTGTTAAAGCACAGGTTCAGCCTCACATACTGCCTGGTAAACTTGAACCAGCAAGTAATGAAACCTTTGTGTCGCAAAGAGTAACAAATGAACAGGAACGGCCATCAGAAGGCAGAAAAACATTACAATTTATATTAAAAGCTTGAACTTGGCTGCCTAACCTAATTGGGTATACTGGCTAGATTTAGAGGAGACTAGTGACCATTGTTGTTTCATTTGTTTGTTATCACATTGGATGTTAAAGCTGAAACAATTAGTTAAATCAAGAGCTCAAGTGGTTGACAGAAAAATTTGAATCTTTTATCAAGAAAAAGTCCCAACATTTTGTCTTATATTGCTTTGGGTTTTGGGTTTGAGAAAGAGTTGAGAGAACTTGTGATTGGTGTTATAAAAGTTTAGAATTAAAATGTTGTAGCTCTACAGTATAACTAGAAACTAGAAAAACTACTTAATTATTTTTCTTTTCATATTTTTGCACGACCTCATCGTCCTTAAATATCCAGTCAACTATTGCGCTGTGCTGAAGTATTAGGCAAGCTGTTTGAAACATTAATCAATCTTAAATGTTACATTTTGACATTTTATCCAGCATTAAAGCTGCTGGCCTGTCAAGTTGTCAGTTGGTTTAAATTGTCGAAATTGTGGAAAGAGAAAGAATATCAGCATATTCAATAGCACTATGTTTGTTCTTGCTTAGGTACCTCTCCTCTGGGCTTTCAGCAAAAACTTCTTTCATAAGACACTAAATACTGCCCTTGTCATGGCCATGGAATTTTAATTACCAACCAGCGCACCACTGTGCTCCGCTTGGCATTTTCTGGGGTCTAATATGATCCGAACGCAAAACGTCTGAATCTGCTGTCAAATAAAAAGAACACCACAAAATGATTTTACAGGTGATTGTGGTCGTTGGCAAGTTACAGAGGTTGTTAAATTTAGGCAGAAATCCCAGAGTTTTAGGATACAGTGAAGTTTCATACAACCCTCCTTTGCTTATATAAATACATTTCTAATTTATTACTGGTGTGTTCTCTTATGTTAACAGAAACAATATATAGGGAACTCTGGTGACTCTTCATGCAGCACGTGCATTGGTTGCAAAACCGTCTGATTCAGCGGACAGGGAACTGTTTTGTATGAGTCATTCCTCGCCAGCGATGTGGATTCTTTCTGCCTTTCGACACCCCACGTTGTTGAAGCTCGCTATTGGCTGGCAGCCTGGGCAAATCTGTTTCTTCACCTCCCGTTACCAAGTTGGCATCGTCCTGACAGGCTGTATTCATCTCTGTCAAACAGGGGCCGCAGTTGTGTTGGTTTGTTGTTGTTGTCCATTTTGGGGCCTCGGGGATTGAGCGTCTCATTGTGTGGCTCGGCTCCCCTCGTCCAAGTGAAACCTCTACTAATGAGATAAAGAGTTGGGTATTTCTGCCGCATTATTCGCCGGTTTTCATGTGATCCAAGCTGCACTTTGCACAAACCGCATGTCAAGAGATCAGACAGGCCCAGGCCAGCATGCCAGAGGAACCAGCGTAATAAGAATAAGAAGGAGTTCAGAGATGAGAGGAGACACACTCACTCAAGACTCTCCTTTTCTTAAATACATTGCCAGCTGTAAACAGACCTAAGTCCAACTGCAGACCCAGCATTTGCCTCCCCAAATAACCCATTGATTTATTGTTGTCAAGTGATTTTACTCTGTTTAAATGGAAGATAAGTAGAGAAGATGCTGACAAGACCGAACTCAAGCTGAGCATAACTAATTGACACAGACGAAACTGAGAAAAGGCCGTTGATCTTCGTGAATGTTGCTAGCTGCCGGACCCATTATGAAAAAGAAACTGGCCCCAGTATTGAGAGATTTGCATGTTTTAAGGAAAGAATGACAGTCTCCTCAGCGTCCTTCTCGCTCAGGGAGATCAAAGACAGCTTGGGGTGGCCCCACTCTCAAAGGTCCTCAGGGTCCTGACCTTGAAAACTTTTTTGACAAGCACAAGAAACAAGTCTATCTGCTTCAGTGTGGTCACCGTTGTTGCCTCTATGATAATCGTGAACAATACCGCTAATTTAGCCAGAAGCATTTCTTTCAGCTCTGCAGATATGGCCAAGTCAGCTGCTAGCGAAGTGAACTGTGCAAATCTTTTGGACAGTGAGTGGTTTGTTTTTGGTTCTTCATGAAAGTGGTTGCCCGCTAGTTCTCTCAGGTGGCACTCAGCGCATGTCTGCAGCTAGACGTCAGTCACTGAAATGGACTGACCCACATTAACCTCTTCTTTTTTTCTTTCTTTTTTCTAAAACTCTGTCCACTGGTGCCTCTGTGATTAAAAAAAAATCATACATGTGACCTTTAAACCTTAAGAAGTTTTTATTATTATTATTAGTTAAATCACAACTTTTTTTTACTTACTTTGTCTATAAATATTAAAACAAGAATGTCTGAAAATGTTTTTTAAACGCTTCGTTTTGTCCAAAAAACGGTCTGTATCTGGCATATGCTCAATTTAAAAAAATAAAAATAAAAAAAATAAAAAATGAAATTCTTACTTTATTTATTATTTAATCAATTTGTTCATATTACTGCTGAGTAATTATATGTTGACTGAATAATCAATCCCTAATTAGTTAGAGCTCTAATGCAGTGTTTTATACTCACTTAATCACTTTTTTCTCTGCATTGTAAATATGTATATAAATATGTATATATGTATACATACGACAAAACACAAAACAAATTTTCAGGAATTTCTTAATCTTAAATTTCTGATTTTAATCATCAGAGCAGTTGTCAGTTACTCAAACATGTGTCTCGGTTTGGAAGGAATTCTTTCCCAGTTGTTCGGAGTCGTTGAGGTCTGTAAAAACTCTAATGACTTGTGGACATGATGAGGCATGATTCACCACCCGAGGCACCGAGATGTTGAGCACAATACCAACATTACATGAGTGTGAACCCATTAGTGCTGAATGCACCACCTTTCTCTCATCAACAGACCTCTGAATAAAAAGATTTTGCAGGAGCTTTCTCTATTTTCTTCTGTCCAAGATTTATGTGCATTAAAAACAATTCAAAAGCTCTTCAGAATAATTTGTACTTCTGATGAGCACAAAAGAAGCCAGTGAGACTTAAAGAGTAGAGGAGTGCAGCTCACTTTAGTTCAGCCCCAGTCTGGCTCTCGTGGTGGGTTTTTTTTCACCTTCTTTTTTTCCCTGAATACCTCCCACTGCTGCTGCCGCTGTCTGACTGGCTGAGAGGGAAGAGAGAGGGACACAAAGGGTTAAACAGTGCGCCTGTCTTCCTTGGAGATGGGAGAGGCCATTTGAATGGCTAGCCAACACATTGGCTAAGGCTGAGGGTGGATCTGCTGCAGGGTCTGTGCTACGGCATGGAGCCCTGCTAGAGGATCAGGAGTCATTGAAAGCAGACTGTGTGTGTGTGTGTGTGTGTGTGTGTGTGTGTGTGTGTGTGTGTGTGTGTGTGTGTGTGTGTGTGTGTGTGTGTGTGTGTGTGTGTGTGTGTGTGTGTGTGTGTGTGTAATAGGCATATGAGGCAAAGTTGAAGGGCAGTTTTTGAAGCAAACTTTGGAGACTGAATACTCCTATCGAAAAGAAAGTTTTATTATTTTTCAGTTTGCAAATCATCCTCAGGACTCTGCAAATCCCTCTGTGGAGTTGATTATTTCAACTGACGCAGATAAAAGGTGGTTATATCATTTGTTTTTCTAGCACCGTGCCCCCTTGTGCTTCCCCCTTTCACTGCCTTTCTCATATTGCTGCAGCCTTACGCACGCACACACACTCTCTCACACACACACACACACACACACACACACACACACACACACACACACACACACACACACACACACACACACACACACACACAAACACACACACTCTCTTCAGGTGTTTCAAGAGCTTACTTCTGTGAATGCAAGAGGACAGGGGTCTGTGATGTTTTGTTCGTTTAAGGGCTGACTTCATGACACTAATGAAACCCAGCAGTTCTGGACAAATCCCCCATGAATCAGGCTCAAAAACAGAGTTAGTGGAGAAAACAATTGCAAAAAAAAAAATGTACAGAGTATTAAGACATGCTGTCTTAAACTGGAAGTAAAGCACTTAAATGTCCCTACCTCTTAGTGCTTTTAATGTCTTTGGCTGCGTGTTTGTTCAGACCCATAAAAGACATGCATGCTTACATGTTTACGGTCTGACCTCTAACCTGCCCCTAATCTCAGCGACTCATTACCTCCCCCACTGCTGAACGGTTTTAATCTGGCTCTCCTGGATGAGAAGCTAATCTCGGTGGGCAGGTCGTTCAGCTGCTTTTACCTCTGAGAAGCGTCCATCTTTGTGCACTTGTCCTCGTGCTTAAGCTACACAACAATACACACGCACAGTGACACACTCACTCACTCACTCACTCACTCCTGCATCCTGGTAGCCTAATGTTACGTAACGTGCTGATTTACAGGCACACACATGTGCTGATGTATACACAAACACCCAACGTACAGACTTGCTTCTCTGTCTGTAGAAGATCGTGTTTACGCCAGAGAAACATCACTGAACTTCAGTGTGTTTGTGTGACTGTCAGAACTCTGTATCTTTCTGTCACTGTTTATTTCTTCAGCTTACTCACAAGGAGCTTGTGTAGTTCATGTTCCTAGAAAGAAGCCAGTGTGTTCAGCTACCTCAGACGATTTGGGGGGTTTGTTGATATTATGATTATTGCAGCCAATACCGAGCAAATACGTGGGTATTTATCAGTTATTATTTGTCTTTGTAGTGACGCACAAGGTTTATTATTATATCGTCACTTGTGACACTGTGTTGTTGTCAGAATTAAGTCGACAACAACTGTGTCAACTGTTTTGGGATTCAGCTGAGGACTATTTATCAATTAATTAAGAATATAAATATAATTTCCCATTACTGATGTCTTGAAATTGCTTGTTTTGTCCGTGCTACATAAAAAAACAACAAAATATGTTAAGACATGAAACAGAAAAGTTTAAATCCTCATATTTGAATGAAGTCGTGATTGATCAATTATCAAAATGGTTCTCTATTAACTTCTTGTCAATCAGTCTTATCATGATTTTTTTCCCCCATGTATCTGAGTCATTACAGTCTGCAGAGCCTCCATATGAGTTCAAAAAAGGAGCCGAGCAAAGACAGTTTGTCTCACTTACAAAATACCTTATGCTTGGAATGCCAGTTTTTTTATTTTGTTAACTCCTTCTGTATCACTTTCAACAAGCCCTCTGGATAAGTGTCTGTCTTTTGTCAAATAATGTTGCATCCCTGCTGTTTGTATTGAGTCTGCTTGCTGACCAATGGCAGATGGTCGTTCCTCTGGGCTGCTGGCTCGTGCAGCGAGGAGGGATTTCACTCCTGCTGACACACAGATATGACTGTTGAGATTTCTGTGGAGTTAAAGATGTAAAGCTATACCGTCACTTGGGACTGATTAAAATCCCACTGTGTCATCTGGGGAACTGAAATGAAACATTGTCTGGATGATGATAAGCTCCTGTTTCCTGTGTTTCTCTTTTTGAAAATCACAATAAGCCTTTAACACGTTGAAATTGACGTTAACCTTTACCTTTTACCTCATCTCATGAACACCCTCCAGCCTCTAACCTGACTTTGTTCTTTTCGCCCCGCAGTGTGTCCTGTTCAGTGTAAACACCGAGCTTGCACCAAGGACAACCAGTGCTGTCACGACCAGTGCCTGGGTGGCTGCCTGAAGCCCAACTCAGCCGGTCACTGCGTGGCCTGCCGCAGCCTCCAGGCACAGGGCACCTGTGTGGAGCGCTGTCCTGAAAACCACTACACTTTCAAGGGATGGCGCTGCATCTCTTTCGCCTTCTGCCAGGAGCTCCACAACAGATGCAAGCGTGAAAAGGAGCACAGCAAGAACCCCGACTGCCACGAGTACGTCATCCACAACGGTGCCTGCATCCCTGAGTGTCCCTCTGGCTACACGACCGTCAACTCCTCCGCGTAAGTGGACACTCATGCCGGTCTGATGGGTTCTTGATGGTCTGAAGGAACAATGTGTGATTAGTGGAGTTGGCTGAATATTCAGTATGGAGACATACTAACGTACATTCATAAACACGTCAGGGTTTAATCCTGGGCCTTTACGTAGGAGCTTGTCAACTTGTTGATATGATTTGTGTAATGCACAGTGCTAAAAATAAACACGGCTTCAGTTTACAAATGCATCTTTGCTTACTACAGTCTGAGCAATATTAAAAAGACTCACGTGTATTGAGCAGTGATTATTTTGACCTAGAAAAGGCTGTGATAGGTAACACAAAAGTTAGGACGAAGAAGCAGAAATTTTACAAACAAAAAAATCTCAAAAGTCTCATGTGTGGAAAAATACTGAAACCTTGCATAGATTCCTGCCTCTGTTTTTCTCCTGTCATCGTGTTTTGTAACACAGTGTGACATTGCAGGAACTGAAGGTTCTCTTGCTAAGCTCCCACAGCGCTCTGTGTACTATATGTGCACACACACACCTTCTTTGTGTGTGCGTGTGTGTATGTGTGTGAGACTGCAGACAGCTAGGTCAAAGTAGTGCTGTGGGAAGCTTGGCACATCTGTGTTTCTGATTTTGACTCAGTATTCATCTGCTACTTTTTTTTTTTGCCACTCACTCGCTGCAAAAAATTGATGGTTGTTTACCAGCTGCTGGTGTCTCTGCATTGCAGCGTTCGAGCTAATGCAGACATGTGAATGTGTTTTTCCCCCCTCTTATCTCGACATCTGTAATTGACAACCTGTTGTGCATTTATCTCTGTTGCATCCAAACACACTTACCTCTTTTAAAGAAGGGAGTTGTACTTGTGCTGACCTGCCGCTGACCTTCACAGCCTCCCTCTTTGACACCTTCATTGACCGTGACAGGGTTGTTGATTAGTGTGGGTGTGCCTGCGAGCACAGACGCTGCAGACACCCCCTCCGATCGTTCTGCTCGCAGAGGTTTAAAACACAGCTGGATCTTTCATGACTTCTTGTCTTTTGTTACAATGTGATGGGCTAGTTTTTCAACTGGCTAGCTGGTTGAATACGAGAGGAGGCAGAGAGGCGTTCAGGACCGGCTGTCAGTGCCCCTGGGGCTGCGTGGCCTTGCCTCTCTTTAGTGTGTGTGTGTGTGTGTGGGGGGGGGGGGGGGTCTGTCTGGCAAGCAACTGCAGCAGGGTAGTCCATTCAGCCTGTCACTGACAACTGCGATGACAAGGAAAAGTGGTGGTGGTGGTGCTGCTGCGTTTGTGTCGTCATGTGTATTTAACCTTTATTTATCCACTGAGGGTTTACAGGGCACACTGATCTCCATTAGACCAACATGCACCTTTACATTCATGCACTTACATACTGTACATTCACAGCTTTGTGTGCAGATGAGTGTGAAGTGCCTTGCTCAAGTGCACATCGGCCATTGTTGACAGAAAAGAGGAAAAAGAGTGATACTGATATTCTTTTAAAATCAGGAAAAGGAAGGCAAGTATACCAATACTCCGGTGATAAGGAGCTAATAAAACAAGCAGTGAGAAGTTGCTCTATTAGCTTGATTGACTTTATCTCCTACATAAACACTATGAGTCGTGCAGCTTTTCGTCAGACATGAAATACGTCTGATACATTTTGGTGTTTGGACGATGACGATCCTGAAGAAGGCAGTTTGTAGTAGAGTTACGAATGTGTGCATTGTTTTGTGGTGTTTTGTCATCATCTGGGATCAGTTGATCGATAATGGTTGATAACTTTTTTTAGTCTGAACAAAACGAGGTCAGATAATTTTCAATAAAGTGGCATTTTTAGGATACTGTCCTCAGTTATTTTTATTCAGTAGCCAGAAAGTGAATTACTGACAGATGCCGTTACGTGTTATGTGTTTCTTGGAAATTCAAAACATCATAACATCACTCTCACCGGCCACTTTATTAGAAACACCTGCGCTAACTAATGCGATACAATACAACAGCCCTGCTATAAATTCAACTTTTACGAAGCTCATACATTTTCAGTTTTTGTTCACATTGTCGGAAAAAATGATAAGGGTTAGGGTTATGTATGTTTATGTATTATTTTGGTCGTAGTGGGTGGTGCTGGTGGTGGTGTACTGGAGTGCATTATAATGAAAGGTGTTCCTAATATTCTGCTCCCTTCATGTATGTTGATGGAGCGGACAAAATATTAGGAACACCAGAGCTAAATTGCACAGGTGTGAGTGTATTTTCATAGTTTTTTAGATATTAAAAAGTTGAAGCAAGTTTTATTAAAGGTGGCATTGTCAGATGAAAAGCTCAACCGCTCACATCTTCAAAATGACGCTACAATAATTTATTCAAAGGCAGCCTCTCAGCTCGCAGATTTGATCGCTTCTTGAATTTGAATCAACAGTCCTGCTCGACTAAACCAAGCTACCGTTGACCTGTGGCGAACCCTCTTGTACTCATATCTCTTTTCTTTTTTGACTCCCTTTATGTTCCCCTGATGGCTCATCTCTTCTCTCTGGCATCGCTCTCTGTCTTTGGCTTTAAACTAAGCTGTGGAAATGAAAGTGCTTTAAGCGAGTGTCTCGGTTGAAAGTGCAGATGTGGCACTGGAGAGGGAAAAAGGTCAAGATAGATTAGGGAAGTTATGAGCCAGCTTTTTATTGTGATACAAACTTCTCTTCCTTTTCATTTGTTTGTGTCACTTAGTTGGTTTGTTTTGTTGCTGAAAGCTGTGAATAATCTCATTTATAAGTATAACATGGCTGCAGCCCACAATGCTCGTCTCTGTTATATATTCATCATGTATTTATACGTCAGAGATTAGACAGTGCCATGAAAACCAGAGCACATTAGCTGCCACCCAGCTCCATTATTTGCCTCACACAAAGGAAAACCACATTCTTCTGTAATTGTCCTGTCAGCTTACTCAACTGTTGCTAAACAAAGCCATTCTCACCTCATAAACCAGCCAGCGGCACAAAAAAATACTTTAGCACACCGCAGGACAATGACCTCCGAGCTTAGATCCCATCAATGTGTAATCTTCACTTTAATCACTCTGAAAATGTTCTCTGCTGTGTGAATGTGAGAGGCTGCAGAGGTTACTGTTATACTTATTGGATTTCACCTCATCAAAGATTGCACTTTGCAGCGTTTTGAGTGTTGGGGATTGCACAGATGGCTTTTCAGGAAATAGGTTAACATAGCAAAGCTGCGTCCATATATCTGTTATGAGAAGAGACATGTTACGAAAACATTATGTAAGCCAGGTTGTTCCGCTCAGTCGTGGAGGTGAAAGGTTGGGATCAGTTCATTTTTAGTTAATACAAAACAAAAGTTCAAGCTGATGGGTTTCAGTGATTTGTGTTGTGCGTACAGTGCAGGCAGCACACTGTAAACCGTAATACATTTTTAAATGAATTATGGATCACATGATCACTTGTTTGTAGAAGGTGTCACTCGTAGTAAACCCACAGAGAATTATCACCCAACTCAAGAGCTTTAAAGCATGTTTCAGCTCGTTGTTTTGATTTTATGACTCACACTTTTACTGTTCCCTGTCACTAGTGTTCAGCAGTGGCTGGTCTTTTTTTTCATTGAAAACAGTGACCAAAAACACTTTTTTTTTATGCTCAGTGTTTTTATGGTCAACAGTAACAGAAAGTTACAGTAAAGTCTACAATTAAGACGAGATATAACGAAAACCACAACAAACAAACACATTTAAAACAAACAGTGGTAGTCACAATCCGGTGAATTACAAAAGCAGTTTGTACTTATAGGCTACTGTTATATTGTTATTGCAGACCAGTCTCTTATAAACTCCTCAACAGTAGCTCTTAACACATGAGATAGTCTTTCCAAATGCAAAATGGAGATTTTTTATATAGAATTTTTATACCACGTTAAAAAAAAAACCTACTTTTTGTTACTGTTAAATTTATCAGCGAGAGAGCCAGATCTTTTACACAAGAGTTGCTGTAGAAGCAAAAACAGCTAAAAGGAGAACGAATGTTGGATTTACATTCAACAGGTGGACAGAAAAAGTCAATGCTAATGTTGATCTGTGTATGCTGGATGTGTAGAAAGACAACTGTTTGCTGTTAAGTTTGTAAAATCAAATGTAATAATATGTCTGTCTTGGGTTTAGATCTTTCATTCAAACACCACCAGTATTGTTACTATGCAGTCATACTGTATTTTCTTGGATGACATTGAGTATTAATGTATTTTTCCTTCATTCTGTAGGCTGAACTGCACTCCATGTGCAGGACTCTGTCCCAAAGTGTGTATGGGCCTAAAAACAGTGGACTCTGTAACAGCAGCGCAGGCTTTGAGAGGCTGCACCATTCTCAACGGGAGTCTGGTCATCAACCTGCGTGGAGGAAGTGAGTATTCATGGTTTGTTTAGTTGAATTAAAATATAGTTTACAACAGATTTATAGATTAATTAGTTCATCTATAAAATGTCAGAAAACAGTGAAATATGCTACACTTTCTTAAAGGACAGTCAAAAAAAAAGTTGACAATATACTGAAAACAATAATTTTTGTGATAGAAATTATGTTATATAGCTGTTGCTTAAAAAGAAATGAGTGCTGACACAATCTATGATTTAGAGGGATAAAAAAGGTGAGAACAAAATCACATCACACACTCTTCAGAGTAGAGTTTGTTGCCAAAGAGCGGCTGCCTGCGAGCTTAATGCTGAGAATCAGAAATCACTTCAAAGCTTGTCTCTTTTGGTTTTCTGTAGACAACATAGCAGCTGAACTGGAGGCCAGCCTGGGCCAGCTGGAGGAGATCACTGGCTACCTGACAGTGCGACGTTCCTACGCCCTCGTATCCCTCTCGTTTTTCCGCAAGCTTCGTGTTATTCGTGGAGAGGAAACGGAAATCGGGTGAGACTCTGTCTTCTGAGCCCATCTCATCCTCGCCATGTCAGAGCCTCCTCCTGTAATTATGAGTTAAAAGCGGAAGGAGTGACCTTTTCAAAATGTCTCTCTGTGGTAGCTGTTTTTGGTTAGACTTTCCAAAATCATATATGAGGCTTATTCAGACGCTTGCAGCACAATAGACTGCAGTTACAGTAGAAATAAAAAAAACAAAGAAAAGGCTTAAGTTGCAGATTGAAAGCTAACCAAATGCTGAAATAATTCTCTTCTCATGTTACTCAAGAAGATTTTCCATAACAAGCCTCAGCCAAATGTCATTTTTATCATGAAAAATATGTTAATGCAATCTTCTCTGTTCTTTCCCAGGAATTACTCCTTCTATGCCCTTGACAACCAGAACCTGCGCCAGCTCTGGGACTGGTCCAAACACAACCTGACGATCCTGCAAGGACGCTTGTTTTTCCACTATAACTCCAAACTCTGCATGTCTGAGATCCGCAAGATGGAGGAGGTCACGGGAACCAAAGAGCGAATGGTCAAGAACGAAATCGCCTCCAAGACAAACGGAGACCAGGCCTCATGTAAGAACCTCGGCTCTGGAAGCAGACACGGTTACCACGGCAACGTAAACACAGGATCAGCCCTGGCGCACATGCAAACATAGTCACTGTTACTGTTATGATGGTCATTTCCTCCCCTCCTCTGTTTGCAGATGTCTTTCTGCAGTTCTTTTACGGACACAGTTTATCTAGGAACAACGAGCACAGCAAAGCTCTAAAGATTAAGTGTTAAACAGTGACATGGTGATATGTGCTGTTTTTGTTCTTTAGATTTTAAATTACATGAATGATTCAAGAGATAATAACAGTGTAGCTCATAGATGTGCCCATTGCTTGTTTAAAAAAAAGAAAAAAAAGAATTGAAAACAGGCTCTTATCTTTTTTTAATTTGACATAAGAAAGATTCAGTAAAGAGGAAGAGAAGGAGGGGAGTATGACGCTGTAAATGTCTCTTAGTTCCCAGTAATCAAAACCTGACCCAGGACCTGAGTCGCATCAGATCCAGATTTTATTCAATCTAATCACTTCTGATAGTATCCAGTCCTGTAGCTCCAGATTTGGGGTTTTTCTGATGTTGTTTTATTCCCCGGTGGATATCTGCAGAATCACAAGCAGCTCTGATCATGTGTTGTGTCATAATCATCACAGGAGAAGAAAAAATGAGGCAAAATGTGGAGTGTGAATTGTGAAGTTCAGGGAAAATGGTCATGGCTCGCTCATTAATCGGTGGCGCATCAGTCTGCCCTCAGTGTCGCTCACTATCAGGGTTGACTAACCCTGAAACTTATTTCTGACTGGTCCTGGCAATCTTCAGGTCCCTCTTTTAATATGATATATTTTTCAAATAATTTTTCTGTATTGGGTTTAGATTTTTTTAATCCACTGGTCCTTTTTGTATCATAAAAACGTCTTCTACACAAACTCCAGGTCAGATTTGATGGTCAGGACATTGCAGCCTTTTGAGCAAATTGAGCCACTGATACCAAACCAGGATAATATTTTAGTTAATTTTCCTTCATAAAGTATTTTGACAAATTTGCAGAACGCTGGGTCAGCTATTCAAAGAATTTTATGTGATCCCCTCATCTTCTCTTCAGATAGTTTTTGTCAGTTACCCTCTCAGAGAGCTTTGAAACGTTGCTTTGCATCTAAGTTATGTAATTCTGTCCTCTCCAATCTTACTGAAAGCAAAGACAGACTCAAATGTGCAAAATAACATAAATAAAATATGTTTTGATATGTTAGCTGAAGACCAAAGCACACCCATTCTGCCTTTGATTTTAAACTTAGGAAGGTAGCTCACAGTCTTATCTAACTCTTATCTACCCAGAAATGATTGAGTGGATGAAGAAAGGCGATTCCTTCAGGCATCAGATTATTTTCATACTAAATCAGCAAAAACATGTGTTTCTCCACTGATATCTCCCCATAACAGAGATTTAAAAACGTACACGGTGACCTCTGTCCTTATCCATTTATTGCTTTTCATTGACTAATGTCTTTCCTCAGGTGAGAACCATGTGTTGAAGTTCACCCAGATCCGAACCATGAGCGATAAAATAATGGTCAAGTGGGAAGCCTTCTGGCCTCCAGACTTCAGAGACCTGCTGGGCTTCATGGTGCTCTACAAAGAAGCGTAAGTTAATGTTCAGTCATGAGGTCACAGTCCCAAGCAGACTTGGATCCCTGCCAAAAAAAATATTGTTTTCAGTTGCTTAAGTACTTTATAGATAAGAAAAGGCTGAATACAACAGATCAGTTAGATCAGCTGGATAATGATAAAGTAAGTTCCTGATTCACTGACTCATTTACGACATTTAGAGAAAATTGTGGCAACTTTGGAACATCTGAAACGCATCGCTGATCAGATAAGTTATGCAAAATGTATGAAAAACATAAAATTTGCTGTTTGTTCTGATTCAAAACTTAAAACAACCTGGGCAAATCTTCAGTGAAATGATTTGCCTTTGAGAAAGTTTCAGTTTGTGGAAAGTCACACAGATCCTGCTCAGGTAGATCAAGTCCAGTTGTGTCTGTTGCCCCCCAGCTCTCTGGTCAAATAAATATGATAAAGTGCTGGATAACATCAAACTGAAACCAGTGTGTGCTCTTCAATAAAACACAATTTTACACCCCAGCAACACATTTTTCATTCATATTCTCTTATTGTGTTTTTTTTCTCCTCGATAGACCTTTTCAGAACGTAACCGAGTTTGACGGGCAGGACGCCTGCGGCTCCAACAGCTGGGTGATTGCTGACGTGGACCCTCCGCCTCGAGCCACCGAGGCGGACAAAGAGCATTTTGAGCCAGGTCATCTCATCCTGCCGCTGAAGCCCTGGACGCAGTACGCTATAATGGTGAAGACCCAACTCTCAGCTTCTGATGAACACCAGGTCCACGGAGCCAAGAGCGAGATCATCTATGTGCGCACCAACGCCACCAGTAAGACTGATTCAGATTTATTCACTGGTCCTTTAGTAAGAAATACATCCATGACTCCTGCAGGGATTAAAGTTCTCCGTCGCTATGACGGATTTCCGTCAGTTTGACTGCCGAAAGGTCATATATGAGATCAATGCCGATCCGATGACAATTACAAATGTATGTTAATAATATATAACGTGATACCCTACATTATTATCACAACACAGAGCAGGCGTGGGCAGCCCGCGAGTCAATTTCCAAATATCAATAAATTGTTAAAATGATGTTGAAAGGAAACAGATCATTACTGCATCTAAATGACTGAGTTAAGTTGTCACAACTCTCCACCGCTGTGTGTGTGTCTGCTGCTCCTCCCCCAAGACGGAGCAGCCAACATTAGCCTCTGCAGCTGTTAGCTGTCATCATGCTGCTCTCCTTTGAGAGTCTGTTCACGGCAGGAATACAACTACTTTATTCCTCCTCACTGTTCTGTATAAAAGGTCCGGACACTGAATGAGGGACAGAGTTGCTCCACCAATAAGCGGCTACAGAGGTAGCGGCTGTAGGACGCTGTTGTGTTAGCTGTTAGCGTCCCCACACACCTCCACTCAACCCTGCAAACTCAGCCTCAAACACCTGCGTGCTGTTTAAATATACACGACAGCTACATTATGCTGGTTTTGGTTGGTTCAATGTAAGAAAGCAAAGTCTTAATAGAGATCTTCTTCATGGAATCATGGCTATGATGATAATCTGTTTCACCTGGTGGAGCTGAGCCCCCAGTGTGTGTGCTGCTCACACAGACAGTGAACCAGGTGGAAACTGGAGGTGACAGCTACACTCCCTACGTTACTGAAAGAGCAATAAAATCTACCAAAGTTTAAAAAAAAAGAAGAGTAATTTAATTTAATCCACACAAAAAACGAGTGGTTACTTGATTTGTGTTTTAAAATACAAAATGTTAAATTGAAATATAATTTTTCTTTTTCCTGGTCAAACAGTGATGAACAGAAATTTAAAAATGGTTTGATTTTCTTTTCATATTTAGAATAATAAAAGATAAAATCACTGGCAAACCAACGAAAAAATGACCTGTTTTCTCATATTCTGAGACTGGATGTTGTCATCAAGGCAAGAGAGCAATAAACATAAATAAAAAATAAAAATCCTCTCTTTGTCACTGAAACGGTCTGATGGACCGTTTGACTTTTTATAATGTTAATAACTAATTTCTGAAGCCGATAAGGTGCTTAAATAAAATACAAACCATTCCTGAACATTTATACCTCTGACCCTCACTGTGGTTATACAGAGTATGGCTTATTTTATGGCTTAGTATGGCCTGTAAGTTTTTCCATTTAATTTAGAAAAGAGCAGCAGTGGTTAGTGGATCAAATATAATCTTGTTTTCTCAGCTGTTTCCACCTTGGTTTACCTTAAATCCTAGGAAGCGACTGTAAAAGGGTTTCTGTGACAAGGTAGATGGTGAACAGTTTGACTTGGTCGGAAAAAAAAATTCAGTCAGAAGATTTTTTTTTGCTTTAATCCCTGCTCCTGATTAAATATTTATATTATGTTTAAGGTTTGGTTGAATTTGGGATCAGTCTGTAATAACTGGGCAATGGGGACAAAATCAAATATGATGAAATATTTTAACAAATGATGTAGATATTGCAACAGTATTAGTGGGGATGACTATTAGAGCTTTCACATAATATTTACATAATGAGATTTTTTGATAATCATCAGTAATGTGGATATAATGACTTAAGTGTGTAAAAGCAAAGAACAGTTAGATCAGTCTCAGAAAATAACATCGCTTTAAAACTAGGGAAAGACAAAACTTGAGACATCCAGTCTCATATCATAATACTGACATAACGTTGCTATATTGCCCAGCCCCCGTCTAGAACACCTCTACCATTAGGGGAACTTAACGAGCTGTAACCCAATCATCTCTAGCCAACATGCTCGTTGTTTGTCCGTATAAACTGTAGATTGTTTGCATGCTGTTGGGAGTAGGCTACTCACTTAAATTAAATTTCCCAGTAATGTTAAGGTTGCATAAATATTTTCCAAAGCATGCAACATTTCTAGTAGGCCTGGATGACCGTCGTCCACATAAACCTACGTGCAGCTCTGAGAAGCTTGTTGATCCTGAGTAGTGCAATAAAGCATCCAAATGCTATAATATTTTATTTTCTCTTGCAGAAGAAAAAAAAATAGACACTGCTGCATGTTGCCGTCATTTCTCTACCAGATTTTTCACCCGCACCTCTTCTCATTCAAAAGAGAATCAAGCAGTGTTCTGGTTTTGCGATACGGCTGCTGTCAACTGCCAGCGCGTCATTTGGAGCCATCCTGTCTCGAGGGTCGCTCTGAGTCTGCTGCCCGTCTCGTTCACTCTCTGCTTCACTCTTGTCGACCTCCTGGGGCCCCTCCAGTAATTTAATGATAGCGATGTTTAAAAGTCATTACATGTACAGCACCAGTCAAAATTTTGGACACCTCTTCCTGTTCACTTGAATGAGATGGTGTGTCCAAACTTTTGACTGGTGCTGTACATGAAAGAAAATGAATAATTGCGCCACTAATTTCATTCCCAGAGCAACGCTCGCTTTACCAAACAGCACAAGATAAAAATGGTGCCACCTTTTCATACACGTATATATAAAACAGCTAAGCACAACTGAGGACTGAAGACATACACGCTCAGGGAAGCTCCAGGTCACAGGTCGTTAAATGCTCCTAATAAAAACCAGACCGCTACATTATAATTAATTTATCTGTTTTAAGGGCCATCTTGAATCCACAGTTCCTGCAGTGTTACTATCATTGACTAGTGGATTCAGTGTTGTGTTTGTCAGTCTGGCTGCTGCCAAAATGTCCTTGGCACCAGAACAGGGAAGAGGAAGGCAGATGTCACGATTCGCCCGAGGTGCCACCGACCTACAGGGTGCTACACAGTGTAAGGTGTCTGCATCAGTCAGTCACGCAGCAATCATAAATCTCTTCCCTAGTACTTAATTGTACTCTGCCACCCACAGAGTGTGTCGTGTGCAGTTTGGGTTTGTCGTACTCATAATGGCCCGTCTAACTGGCTTCCTTTTACACATTGTGCGCTTCCATCCTGATAAACCGCATCAAACATGACATCCCTCACTCGCACGAAAAAAACAGGCTTCCAGCGGAGACGCATCATTCAGTCAACCAGCCGTTTCAAGGGAGGGTTGTTTTCTACCCGTCTGGCAACCGCTCCGGGTTCCTGGTCTGTGTCGTGTCTAACCAGCATAGCTCGTCGGAAGGGCAAAGCTGTCATTACCAATAAGCTGCTGCCGGTGAAACTTTGTCTGACAATGCAGTCGGACCAGTGTGTTGCACCGTCATAAAACAGGGACAACATAATCACACCGTGACAGCAACGCTCGGGTCTTTGCGTGTCACCTTAGGGTTCAGTCTGACATCCTCTCACACCGCTCCTTCCTCTCATAAATTCACCTGCTGACACACTCCTCATGATGTACAGTTGGCAACAAGTAAACCTTTTGTTAGATGATATTTTTGTTATTTCCATCTCATAACTCTAAGATGTGAAGTGTCTCTTATTTTTACCGCCCACTCAGAAATCTGATTCATATGTCTACTCAAAAAGGCGTCTCGCTGAACAATCAGAACACGGTGAAGCCAGTCAGTGTGGATGCCACATGTAGCTGGTAACCTCTTTTTCTACTTTCAACGCAGCAGTTTGTTGTCCGCTTGACACAGTTGATGCAAATCAGAGCCCGCAAAACACATTCCGATGTACAATAGAAGAAAAAACAATCTGTCCCTGAGAAGAGCGGTTAACTGCCAAAGACATTTTTAGTTTTATTAAATCTCACCAACAGCAACATGCAGTAGAGGCTGGTGCCAGTCTCCGTCCTGCTTTTGCAAATCACAGGCTGAGTCATGTTTATTATGCCGCTTGCATTAGCGCCGTTAATCTTTATTCACTAAGAAGGATCAAATTAAGAATAGAAAAAATATACGTCACATTGCACTTTGTTTTGCAGCTCAGAAATACAAGTCGCTCTACAGTCACAGTGTGTCCTACATGAACGATACTGAAATTTCACTCATGCACTGCATACCACGTAGGATGCGTATCATGCGAGCAAAACAAAGTGATGGGAAACTGTTGTGATTACCAGAGTTATGAAAGTAAACTAGATAAACGCTGTCAACAACTTGCCTTAAAAAAGATTTATGAAAGCATAAATCGGAAGTATTACTACTAACCACAACTACTTTGTGTTTGTTGTAATAAAAAGATACATCTAAGATAAGGGTAAGAAAAGAAAGCACAATCATTTTTTAAATCTCCAACGAGCACGTTAAACCAGCTGGTTGCGTGTAAAGTAAATATTTGAGGTTTATGATATAATACCACACCCAAAAAGACTGGAAACAGGAACTGAAACTAAAAATCTAAACCACAGGTAAATACTAAACTATAAATACTACAAAAAGAACTAAACTACAACGAAAAACTGATATATGATTTTACACCAATGATGAATGAAAAGCTGTAAGTTCTGGTTCAGAAGACATGAAAGTGTGTGTAGTTTTTGTCTTAAGTTTGTATGTTTTAAAATGTCTCTAATATTTAGTCTTCATTGCCTTGTTAAATATGGACATTTGAAAATGAGTTGAAACTGTCACACTACCATGAGAGCAACACTTACATCAAGTACTGCCAAGTGATGGGGAATACCCAACGCGAGCAGATTTTGGTTCCACAGCAGCTCGGTGCCAGTAAGCCAACATCATGAGCTGTACTGTAACATGAGATGCAAATAAGACTGAAACAACTTCTGCTCTGTTATCTTTGATAAATACTTTGATTTAAAAAAAGATTCATTTGTAGATACAAGCAAAGTGGAACATCAATGTACCAGATGAACACAATGGAGAGATATACTTTAAAATATATATATATATATATATATATATATATATATATATATATATATATATACTTTCCCTATTTATACTTGATATATTTAAAGAATGACATAACCTGCTAAATCCCACTAAGATCAAATTAGATTTTTCCCGCATTTACAACTAAAACATTTTATCATATTATCACATAGTCACACATAAACATAATAAAAAAAGGTGTACTTTTTAAAAATTACACTTCATATGCTTTATTTATTACCACTAAGATCAAATTCAATCTTTTACTTCTCATATTACATTTTTACTGAATGTCCCAAAGACTAATACAGTGATTGATTTGTTTGGTATAATTGTCATGACAATCCTTTTTACATTTTAGAAACAGGTTATTTTGAAGACATTCAGAACACATATCGTATACTCAGAGTAATTTAGAATAAAGACTTTTTTGAGACAGTTTAGTGTTATTATTGTAATGTAAGTGCTTCCACTGATACTTAATTTAAAAACATGTCATGATTTATTGTTTAATTCATAATTTACGTTACAGTTTAACAAGCATAGGTAACACATGTTTCTTCCCATTTATGTTTTAATCCACATTTATCTTTCAGGTCATTCATTCATATTGTCACATTTTAAATAACACCGTTGCTCACCAAACTTAGCAGCAACCATTTCTATTTTTTCAACTTCCCTTTGTACTTCTGTGTTTCCCCAGAGCCCTCGGTCCCGCTGGATCCCATTTCCTCATCCAACTCTTCCTCCCAGATCATCCTCAAGTGGAAATCTCCCAATGACCCCAACGGCAACATCACTCACTACCTGGTGTTCTGCCAGCGCCAGCCTGAGGCCAGCGAGCTCTACAAGTTTGACTACTGTCAGAAGGGTGAGCCACATTGTTTGTGGTTGTCTGCGTTTCTGTGGTCGGCGGTTATGTGTTTTGATTGAGAGTGAAAAGATGTCTTTTGTCAGCTTTCAATTAGTCAAATTAGTCATTTATTGGTTGAGAGCACTTCCCACCCAAAAGCTGTTGTTGTGGTTTTATTTTTGACATTTGTATGTAAGGTTTAATTTGTCCTAGAAGGTCTGACATCTCAACCCACAGTTATCCATGTGAGTTTTAAAGGAATTTTTGGGGTATTTGTTTTATCCCTTTTTAATTGAGATTTTCACAGTAGAGATGACAGGCCGCAGCCGCACCCAAACCGCAAGACATTTGCTCATGATCAGCACCTCAAACTTTAAACCACTGTATCGCCCCGTCCAAGCCATTTTCAATCAAAATGAAAACATTGAAACATCAAAACTACTGGCAAGACGTCTTCAGACAACAGCAGAAAAATGTTGAACACGTCGTGTCTCAGCAGCAGGAGGATACAGACGGAAATGTGAAGTAGAATTGGAAGTTTGAAGAAACTTTATTGTGTGTCACGTTGGTAACAGAAATTTCTTGTTGGCACAGCACAAAGACAAAGGCACACAAATGTCACAGTAACAAAGCAGAAACAGTAAAAACATTGAATAAGTTATGAATGCTAACACCGCAACTGTTATTCAATAATAAATAACGTAAACAAAGTGGCGTCTATGCTAAGTGAACCTTGTCCCTTAGAGGGAAGTTGCTGCTCTGTACTAACTGAGCAAGAAAATAAGGTGCAGGAATCTTGTTCGGGTGGCATTAAACTGAAACCTGGCACGAGGACAATCAGGATCTGCCTCTCACTCAAGCGCGAGGTCAGGCTAAGTTCAGACATTTATCTCGGTTGAATTTTTCCTGTCACAGCCTGACCTACGTCGATGCTCTGCCATCAGTGCCCCTCCATGTTAGCACACAGCCTAGCCCAAACTTTCCTCTTTTGAACTCCCATAACTCCCACGCGTCCAGGGAAATGGGAGTCCGCGGGGAGGTCGTGTCACTGGTAATTTATCTCCACTAGGAAGGGCGAGGACCTGGGGATGACAATGACAGACGTGGCCCTCAGGCATGTGTGTGTGGGAGGGTGTGTGTATGGATATTTGTGCATAAGACTGCATAGCACGTGTGTGTTTATGTCACCTGTCATCTCATTGTCTGCTTCCCCCCCCCCTGTGTGGCCATGTCTATCTCCATTTCACCAGGGATGAAGTTGCCGTCAAGGGTGCCCACTCAGGTGGACAGTGATGATGAGCAGAAGTGGAACCAGACAGAGGAGCAGGGCCAGGGGACACGATGCTGCGCCTGCCCCAAAACGGACAAGGAGCTCAAGAAAGAGAAAGAGGACTCAGAATACCGCAAAACATTTGAGAATTACCTCCACAATGAAGTTTTTGAGATCAAGTAAGACAGCTGACAACACGATTGTCTTTTAGCTATTAAATGTACTGCAGTTTCTTTGCTTTATGATTCATGAACGTTGGCCTCAGGAGGATTATTTTTCAAGGTTTGAGTTACACTCATGCTTTTAAATCCACTGTCTTATAGATTTTCTTTGTCTTCATGTTGTCAAACTCAATCCAGTTCAACATTGTTTTCATTTTAGCTTCCCACACAACAAATTAAAGCTCTCATGCACTATCTTGTGTTTAGTATTCTGATCATGTTCATCACTATCATTCAAGAACAGAATCAGAAGTCAAATATAAGTCAAAAATACTTTAAGTGCACTGGAGCACTAGGGATGCAATTAAAACTTTCTTTCACCCTATTCACCTGTCAGTTACGCTGACTGACAAACCAAAACAGAATACATTTGTAAATACATCCCAGCGCATTTTGATTTTACAGTACAAAAAAGTTGTATAGCACTGTATGAATTAAAGACTCCAAATACTGTAGAAATCGTAATTTCTGCAGTATTTGGAGTCTTTATTTTAAATACATTTTGAGTTTTCCTTCTCTCCTGTAAACATCTTGCTGCTGTAAATTTAATTGAAGGTAAAGCACTTTAAACTTTCTCTGCCTTGTACAGACGCACAAGACAGAGACGCTCTGTGATGGGCATCGCCAACCGAACCCACCCTTTCCTCACCACGGCCCCCAGCCCGCCCGGGGGCACACACGTCCCGGACGATGAGGACGAAGAGGCTTTTGAAAGCACCAAGACTGTTGTCACTGTGCACACCAAGGAGTCCACTGTTGTCTCCAATCTGCGCCACTTCACCAGCTACCAGATCGAGATCCACGCCTGCAACCACCCGACCGACCCGTCCCGATGCAGCATGGCGGCATATGTCAGCGCCCGCACAATGCCTGAAGGTAATGAGGCACTAACAGGTATTTTACTGTTAATGTTATTCTGTGGGTCAGCGTAATGAAATCACATCATCATCAAGATTAGGTAAGACTTTATTGATTCACGGAGGGGGAATTCATGTTACAACAGCACAACAAATTTATAAAGAGCTTTTTTTTTTTAAACAATAAAATGAAATAAATGCCATCAGAACAATATAAGAAAACTGTAAACTGGTTGTAGAAATCTGAAAGAATTTTTTCTTAAGTGTTTATTGTTGAGGCAGTGTGCACTTTATCCTCAAATCTACTGTTAAAGACCCCATGAAATGGACACTCGAGCTTCCTGGAAAACAGCCATCTCTTGGAAAACAGCATGATTGGCGACCTCATGCTGCACCAGTTGGCACATCAAAAAAATCCAACTAATAAAGTCATCACCCATGCTTAAACAATCCCAGATTTCTGCCCGTCGTATCAAATCAAACTTCCTTTCTTTCCATTACTGTTCATTAACTTATGTTTGAACTTGAGTAAAGGTTTAAACTTAAATGAATCTGTCACCATCATCGTCACTGTTGTGTGTTACACTGTTAAAACATCCTGTTTTTAGACTTTTATTAATGATGTTTTTTGAGACATCTCTGTAAAGATAGAAAAGGCGCCTGGGAAGAGAGAGAGGTATAACATCCACGGCCAGAATCAAATCACATGGCATCTTGTTACTCCATACAAACATGAGTTCAAAGGGTATAGCTTGTGATTTTCGAGCTATATCTTCATTTCAAGAGCAAAACAATACCAAAATATAACAATGCCCATAATAAACAATAAGTCTCCCTCCGTTGTTGTCCAAAAACTATAAAACAAGTCAGTGAACCACAGTGTTGCACTGGGTCATGTGTTCGATTGCCATGAAGGCGATGGTTACCGTAGTTTGTTTAGAAAAGATCCAAAGACTAATGACAATCATAATATTTTCAGTCTCTGGAGAATAGTTCTCTGTGAAGCAGATGCCACTGTGCATGCACAAGAACATGTTTCTGTTTACAGTGCTTCAACTTTGGAGCCATTTCTCAACAAACTACTGTAACCATTAGCTTCAGGGCGAAGGAACAAGTAACCCAGTGCAGCAGTGTGGCTCATCAATGTGTTTTTAATATCTTTTAGACAACAATGGCACAGAGGGATACAATAAGCTTCAGATACACACACGATACTCATAAGTAGGATGAGTCCATTGTTTATTTGGCTTTGCACATGAGATTTGTTGACAACAAGAAAAAATATGGAAAATCGCCAGTGTTACCCTTTAATAGATTAAGATTTGCCAAACTTTGTGACCTTGTTCTCCGCAGATAAAGCTGATGACATAGTGGGTCCCATCAAATACGAGGTGTCAGAGATGGCGGTGCAAATCACATGGCAGGAGCCCGCATCTCCCAATGGCATGATCATCCTGTACGAGGTCAACTACAAAAGACTGGGAGACAGTGAGGTGAAGAAACACACACACACACACACCGCTGTCTGAACTTACATTTGTCATGCCTTTATTACTCTCATGTATGCTGTGATTTGAATCATTGGGTCACTGAGTTCACAGGTTCACTGTTAGTTCACCACAACATATGAACACGTATACTTCTTACTCAGAAAGCCTTTTTAATAATCACTTTCTCATTAAAGACGATAGCTCCGACTAGTCATAAAACATAGTTTCTAATTAAATTTATACATCTAAAACTGGCCATGCAAGCACAGACAAATTGAGAGGCAATACTTATTACTAAGCCCATTTTTGAAATCTGGCTTTGTGGTCTCTCTAATGTCATTTGGTTGATAACCTTAATGGACAAGTAATTTCAACATTGGACTATGTTTTAGTTGCTATGGAGACACATCTACAAAACATTTGGCTGTTGCTGAGGACTATTATTTGCTGTGGAAAACACTAAGAAATAAAAAAATAAATGAAAAAAACAAGGCAGATGTTTCCACAGTGGAAACATAAAAAACATAACACAGAGATGAAAAAGTATCCTGTAGACTCAACAAGCCAAATTTAAACCCTGGAAATAATGAAGCTGTTGTTTGTTGTTCAGCGATGTTCCTCGCTCCTTAACCTTGGTGTTGTTCTCCACAGGAGCTGCACCACTGTGTGTCCAGGAACATTTACAGAATAACCCGTGGCTGCAAGCTGAGAGTGATGCATTCTGGGAACTACACGGTGAGGATCCGGGCCACCTCGCTTGCTGGGAACGGATCCTGGACCGAGCCCACGTACTTCTACATCCAGGACGCAAGTAAGTCTCCATCTGTCATGAAGGCAGAGCCAGAGCAAGACTTAGTTCAATGGGAAAATAATTTAATAATTTTATATCAAGAAAAAGTACTTAAACAGTTATGTTGATTTTGAGTCCTGCCGTTTAATATTATACGTTTATATCTTATCAATAAAGTGATTTCCCTTTCCAAAAATCTTTAAATCAAGTGTTATTCTGTGTAAAAAAGCAGAATATTAAAATGTGAACCTTGCAGCGCCCTCACTTGTTCCTCTTAGCCAAAATCAACAAGATGAAAAGCTCCCATCGACTGTACTTGAAGCATATTATGTTCACAGAGCAGCACTTTGCTCCTTGCTGCAGTTTCATTTGTGGGTTTAATAAGAGCTTGTTTTCCATTGCTTTAACCTGACTCTTGACTCGCTGTCTGCTTGTTCAACAGGAGATCCTCTCAACATCGTGAAGATCGTGATTGGACCGGTCATTTGCTTCGTCCTGCTGCTGTTCGTGGCCGGGGCCGGATTCGTCATGTTCAAGAAGAAGTACGACAATTTTTCACATTCTATCAAAAATGTCTTATTAAATTTTTTATTTTCTATTTTGTCAGTGTTATTATCAAATGATTATTAAATGAATTTTCTCTTTTTCTCTTTTTATTTTCAGTCAAACTCAAGGACCCAGTGGTCCCATCTACGCCTCCTCAAACCCAGAGTACCTCAGTGCCAATGATGGTAAGCAGTGGGTTTTAGACATTTATCAATAATAAAGAAGCAGATTGGGGTTTTTTGTTCACCTTGGTTTAAATAATTAATTTGAAATTAAAACACTTTTGTATTCCCATGGCTATTGTATATAATTACTTTGCATCCTGAATTTAGTCAGAACAAAGGTTAATATTTCAGTATTGAAGCCTTTGTTATTGCAGCCTTAGCATAGATTTTAAATATATAGTTTTCTATTTTATGGTATTTCTGTATTGTTTTTAATCTGATTTAGACTTCTTTACATGGACAAGAAATTAGATTTTTGATATTTTGTAGTCTCACAATATCAAACAGTCAAAAATCTCCACCTACTGAAGTCTGGGGATTTTTAAATGCATAGTAGTTGCTTGAAAAGCAGCAAGAACAACCACTAACAAGCCCCCTTACATTTAGTCAAGGACACGCCTTACCAGAAATGATGCCATTCAGCATGTTATTTGTGCAGTAAACACGATGATAAGCAGTTGACAAAGTAAAGGAAAATGACAAATAAAAGTAAGTCTTCAAACAACAAAAAGCATGTGCCTTTAGGCTGGAGCATCCCATGTATATTTTACATAAATTAACATTTAAATATGCAAGCCCTGGTTCAAAAACAGGTGGTGAAGAGGTGAGAAACCTGATAACCGGACAAACCTGTTACTAAAGTTTGTTGTTTTAACCTGTTTTCCCCCTCTGACCTGGTTTCTTGTGTGCATGTAAACTCAGTCCTGATAAGCTTCATTTGTCACATGATCATGGAAATGTGCCCACAGTGTACGAGGAGGACGAGTGGGAGGTGGCCAGGGATAAGATCATTATTTTGAGGGAGCTGGGTCAGGGCTCCTTCGGCATGGTCTACGAAGGCATCTCCAAGGACATCATCAAGGGCGAGGGAGACACACGCGTGGCGGTGAAGACGGTCAACGAATCGGCCAGCCTGAGGGAGCGAATCGAGTTCCTGAACGAGGCCTCGGTCATGAAGGCCTTCAGCTGTCACCATGTGGTAAGGAGACAAGACATCTTCTGAAAGAGAAATCCGACCCTTGTGATCTTAGAGTCATGTTTGCATATTATAATGAAATGAAATCCCCCTCGTTCTTGTCTTCCAGGTGCGTCTGCTGGGTGTGGTGTCTAAGGGTCAGCCCACCCTGGTAGTGATGGAGCTGATGACCCACGGAGACCTGAAGAGCTTCCTGCGTTCTCTCCGACCTGACGCTGAGGTAAACACACTCACAAACTGAATTTGAAGTGTTTGAACGTTGCTCATGTTAGTTTTAGGTTCAATTGAATGTCTCCTTTGGTAAAGTTACAACAGTATACATGCAGATATATCTTCTGTCATACACTTCTTTCAGTAGATTAATGTCCTTAAGTATTTTTCTTTCTGATATGCAAGTTCTTTACAGCTTCTTTTCATCTCTTATTTGTACAATCAAGGACATAAAACAGGACTAAAGAACAGTCAGAAGTTTACATCTTTTTTTTGGTATAATTCTGTCCCCTGCTGGCCCGCACTCACATTACCTCAAACCCAAGTGTACTCAAGCACGCCTCCGACACATATGTTGCGCAAAAACATAGGCAGACAGTTTACTCTCATACAACATGCACAGTTCGCGTGCTGTGCGCCGGTAAAACACAACACAGCCAATCAATTAACACAACGCACTATGATTAAAAAGTGCAAGCTTGTTCTTCTGAGTCATGCCTGTATGTAGTACTACAGATGTGTAAAAAAGACTCTAGTAAAAGCAGACGTACTGATTCAACTCTTTATGCCAATAAAAGTAAGACTTAGTTTAACTGAATGACTTAAAAGTCGCCAAATGTCTTACTTTAACGAATTTCGTTAGTTTATATAATGCAGATTTGTAAAATATTACTTTTATGAGGGTTACAGTCACAGACAATAAACTTAGCATTTCATAATTGTGGTAGCAGCGGTGCAGCAGATGTAATGAAGTCAACACAGCACGCTGGATGAAAACTAATATTAAGCCTATAGCCTATTCATTACAATGTCAATGCACATAAATTGAGTTCTTTTGTCTTGATAATGATAAAACAATACACAAAAAATGGTCGGATTGGGAACTCATATAATGTATCCACGTTGCATTTAGTGTTGCTTGAAATGACCAGGGCTCAGCTAATTTTGCCTTTTAAAAATCGTTGATTTTAGAAGAAGCCAATTTTCCCGGGGAATCCAGGGAAATCAACGATTTAAAATGTCTTATTTTCGGGGAAAATATTAATCCCTAGTGCACATGCGTGACTAAGTGTACCGTGCTCAAGCACACCTCTTCCAACCGTACTGGGCCAGGGAAGTGTACCGTACTCAAGCACGGTACACTTGCACTCACACTAGCCAAATAATCTTGGATTTTAGGGGGCAAACGTGATTTTAGGGGGCAAACGTGATTTTAGGGGGCAAACGTGCTTGGGCATGGTACGATTGCCTAGTGTGAGTGCACCCTTAGGTTGTAATAGTGGTTTTAAATAAGGATCTGAGCTGAAGACTCACCACATTTCACCAATTTCAGTGACATTTATGTAAAGTTTATTAACTACTCGAACAAGTTGATAATGCATTTCAGCGTCACCTCCCAAGTGTGCAAATATGCAGATTGCAGTTAGATTTCAGTGTGAACATGGAGGATGGCATTGAGTTATTTGATGGTGACAGACAGTACCATCTTATTTGGAGCGGAATAGCGGTCCACCAAACTGACTGAAAGAACTGTTCCTACTGAGCACTAATCAACTTTTGGTTTTAGTAAATGTGATTATTTTTCTTCATGATGTGGCATCTGAGAAATGATAAAAACAGATAAGGAGAAAAAAAGAAGATTATTCTCTATGTTAGCAGAACACAAAAATGAAAATCTGTCTTATGTCCATCAGAACAACCCTGGACGTCCACCACCCACACTGAAGGAGATGATCCAAATGTCCGCTGAGATCGCAGACGGCATGGCTTACCTTAACGCCAAGAAGTTTGTCCACAGAGACTTGGCTGCCAGAAACTGCATGGTAGCTCACGATCTCACCGTCAAAATAGGAGGTACGTTTATATTTAGCACAACAGGCACGAAAGAGTCTCTGATTTGGTAAAAGTCACTATGCGCCCCCTAGTGGAAATTTAAAAAAAGACACTGTCACTCAAGAAAGTGAGATGCTGTTTTCACCTCTGTGACAGTAGATTGACTTTGAAATTCTATTTAACCATGTAGGAGCTCATTTTGAGCTAGAGGTCCATTAAATCTTGTTAATTGTGAGCTGCTATAATGAGCATTTGCATTAATAACTTAAAAAGCTCGTAGGGCAAGCGTTCAATAAGCTACATAAAACTGAAGAAGTAAAATCTGGACTGTGTGTATTTCACTAGCTGTGCAGTATGCTTTATTTACTGCAGGTATACGTTACTGCTCCTGTCCATCTACGCAGTTTAGACCTAGTCACTATCACACATATATTTATTTTAGATATTTAACAGTATGTTTCATGAAGACCATAAATAACAGACACACTAACTAAACTGAGCTAAACCTCAGTAAAAGCTTTCCAATCTAATGAGCTGTATATATTTAGCTTATCTTAAACACAATACATGTTGATATGGAGCATTTCATGAGGATAAAAATATAACATAACAGCTGCAGTTGGAATGAAGAAGACTGAATATATTTTAAAAGCAGATAAAAGACACCAGTGACACTGAACAACTGAAAATCTATGGCATTAACTCATTTATAAATGAAATCCCCTCCTCTTTGTAGACTTTGGCATGACCAGAGATATCTACGAGACCGACTACTACAGGAAAGGAGGGAAGGGCCTGCTGCCCGTCAGGTGGATGGCACCTGAGTCTCTGAAGGACGGAGTCTTCACCGCACATTCAGACTGCTGGTGAGTAATACTTTGTGTTTTATCAGTAGGGCGTGCCCATAGCACAGCACAGTGTTAGTGATAGTCATATTATCTAAAAAGTGAGAAAATAAACCTGGAGAAAAAAATTCAATGTTTGGAAATCTAGTTTTTAGCAGGTGACTCTTAAACATGAGTAGCAGTTTTCTTTCTAATAAAATATTCTTTTCATGTTTTTTGTATCGTGTTGTATATTTCATTTTATTCCTCTTGTTTTTGATACATTTATCAACCAACAACAAGATCTTGCAGCAGCGTTACCTGTTGGGTAACATTTTTATAGAGCATGTCCACAGAGCGACACAGGTCATAAAACAGACCAGAATAACAAGCTGTAAACACATTACAAATATTAAAAGATGAGACTCGAGCACACTCGTGTAGCTTAAGCTGCTCCCATCTGATCTTTTTCATCTGGCTCTGTTTACCAAGATCGCAGCCTCCGCCTCTGCCCTCGGTCTATCTGCTCACCACATCAAGTGTTTACAGACAGATTTACTCTCTCAGGTGTCTATTCGGCCGGTCCTCATTCACACTGTGTCATTGTTGTGTCTTCTCCGCCCGTGTGCCAGGTCATTTGGGGTCGTGCTATGGGAAATCAGTACGCTGGCCGAGCAGCCGTACCAGGGTCTGTCCAACGAACAGGTCCTCAAGTTTGTCATGGACGGAGGCTACTTGGACCGGCCGGACAACTGCGCAGACAGGCTGTAAGTACAAGAGAAGAACCGTTCAATAAGACTGAGAAAAATAAGTTGTATGGTAATATCTACTTTTCTGCTGCTTGGGTCAAGTAATTTTATTCATGATAGCCCAAAACCACACACGTGCCTCAGAGGACTTTACCATCTGACAAACGGACTGCAAAAAAGAAAGAGACTTCATGGGATGCAACAGACATTAATGCAATAGATGTCTTGCATACAGTCTATAGAAGGAAGAGTAAAATTACAATAATGAGAAATAGAATGACAATATTATTGAAATAAAGTACAAAGATGTAGCCTTAAATAAAATAGTGTATTCAAGTATTCATCTTATGTATTTTTAATTATCAAGAAATCCCATTAAGAAACCAAAACCAACAAAGTGTTAGTCCATCTGTCAGTACTCAATACACAGATCCTAAATAAGATCCTTACTGAAGACATACACCTTAAAAACAGGCCAAAAATATATGGCTGTATTTTTAGAAATGGTAAAATGGTTCCCTAAACAGCTGGACAAGGTAGTTTTAACAATGTTTACTCACGGAGGAGGAAATTGTATTTTTTTTTAGCTGCAACTTGATCCACATTTGATTTGCTAGTTAATATTTATGCCAACAAGACAGTGTATGTAGGACTGACTCAAATTAACTAAAGTGCCTATTTTAATAGTAATAAAGGACCAAGTGGTTTTAATCTCCTTTAGACAAAAGAGGAATAAGAGTTTTGGCCACACAGACAATATTTATGTTACAGTTAAGTTATATTAAGTAGAAGATTCTTACCCACACTGGACAGAAAACTGTTTAAGCCTCTGGAAATCTGGATTAAAATAGTAAAAATGCATATATGATATCAAAGCACAGATTTCCGAATGATAATGAACATTCATGACTATTAAAAAGCCTAGTTAAAAAAAACCTAAAACAGCTCATTTGGCTACTCAAACCATTTCTCAGGATTGTTGGGGCGTGATCAGATAACACTTGATTGACAGCTCCCTTTCAGCTCAAGTACCATTTTATTTTCCATTCAGTCACTAAAACGTTTTGTTGCCATGGAGTAAACTACCAAATCTATCAAACTGACCCTACTTGGTTAGAAATGAGAACATTGTAAAGAAAAATAGTTGGCAACATTCTTCGAAAATAATCCCGATCTCACACTCTCTGCATCCTCATCCAGACACAACCTGATGCAGATGTGTTGGCAGTACAACCCCAAGATGCGCCCGGCCTTCCAGGAGATCATCGAGATGCTGCGCGAGGACCTGCATCCATCCTTCCAGGAGTTATCCTTCTTCTACAGCGAGGAGAACAAGCCGCCCGAGACCGAAGACTTTGACCTGGACATGGAGAACATGGAGAGCATCCCGCTGGACCCATCGTCCTACTCGCAGAGGGAGCAGTGTTCGGACAGGGACGAGGCCTCCTCCATGGGCCTGAGGGGCAGTTACGAGGAGCACCACATCCCCTTCACACACATGAACGGGGGAAAGACCAATGGACGAATATTGGCCCTACCGCGGTCAAGTCCCTCCTAACATACTGTACACATCCATCACAAACACACACACACACACATTGATGCTATAGATTTAAATATATTTTTCTGTTTTTTTGTTGTCATTTTATATAGATCACACTTTTATCACTCTCTCTCCAGATGCCCATCAATATCTCAGGACCTTATTTTTTTCTCCTCAGATGCCACAAACACACACTACAGTACGTCCACACACGGATGCCAGAAGACACTTTTTTTGTATTTAAGGATGAACGTCACGTGTCTCTCGTTCATGATTGTAGTTCATATACTGTAAATATATATTGCCAAGTTTGTGCTAGACTGGGTGGAAAATAATGGATTCAACTGTGAAACAAACTCTCGACAAAACAAGAAGGCTGCTAAACCCACTTTCCCCCCCTCCCGAGTCCAGACTGTGTCCCTCTCCCCTCTAAAGGCTGATTTATGCTTCTATGTTCGGTCGACGTCAAGCCGACGGCGTACCTACGCAGAGTTCTCTGCGTCGCCGTGAACCCCTACGCCGTCCCCTGACGTGCACCTCCCCAAATGTAACTATGCGTTGAGGCAATGCAGACTACCATAAAAGGGTTAATCTCCCTGGGTTGCTTAGTTTTTGGAAGAAGAAAAAAAAAAGTGCCCTTCTATTTTGTCTGTGGCCTACACCAGTTGTCATGGAACTGTGTCTGAATCTTTGTATGCTTCGCGGTAAGCAGATGATGAACTGATAAATGAAAGACTTTTGGGAACTCTTCTCTCTCTTTGTCAGATGGTCGAAGACGGTCCATCCTTGAACAAAACTCTTATCCACTGGAGAAGCTGGTTGAAGTGGCTTACCTCCTCACACTCTGCAGTATTCCAAAATGGCACACAGGATAAACACAGGATTTTTGGCCGGGTTATATTTTTTTAATTTATTTACATGGGTTTTTTTTCCTTCCTTTTTTTTCTCTTTTTTTTGAGTTTTCACATTTACAGCTGAAGGATATTTAAACTGTTTTTTTTTTTTTTTTTAAATGGCGAACGAGTTCCTCAGATTGACCAATAGCTGCTTCTTTGGTATATTTTAGTGGGTATAGAAGATAAAATATATAAATATATATAAATATATTATTGATGTTTTTGTACATAGCTGATATGTTGTCATTCTTGAGGTATTTCTGGTCATAGAAAATGTTTTTACATGTTAGTCTATTATGTTTATTTTTTCTAATCCAGAAAAATCATACTAATTAGCATTTTGGACTCATGATCAACGAACAGCACTTGGTCTTTTTTGCAATGCGATGCCCGCGAGGAGTGTTTGGCGTCTTCAGCTTAAGATGTCTGCTCATCATATCAAGATCAAATAAAATGTAAATAATGCAGCAAGGTGCATCCAAGAAGAGGCTCTGGCAGTGCTTCTGTTATTTCTCATGACGTCATTTCTCATGCGTGTGTGTGTTATTTTCCAGACAGTGTTGAGTTTGTTTAGTGAATTTTAAGACTGCCATGTGTATAACAAGGGAAAAAATGTGGGATAATCAGTGAGTAGAGGATGGCAGGAAAAGTATTCAACAGAACCATTGATGCAAAAATATAACACATTGGCAGATATTTATTTTTTAAACAACCAATTTACATATATTTGACATTAAAGCTGTAACTAACAATTATTTTCACTATCAATTAATCTATTCTTTTCTGGATTGATTGATTAGTTGTCTGGTGAGAAAATGCTGATCACTGTTTCCCAAAACCCAAGGTGACTTCCTTGTCCTCCTGTCATAAAAGTACAAAGATATAAGAACATATTCACATTTAAGAAGCTGGAAAAAGAGAATGTTATTTCTCTTCATGAATTACTCAAGACTAATAATCAATTATCAAAATAGTTGGTGATTAAGTGTTCTGTTGATCAGCTAATCGATTAATCACTGTGGCTCTGTTTTACATGCAGATATCCCAGGTTTTTAAAAGACACTTAGGTGAACAGTTTATACTTCTATGTGGAGTCATGATTAATGTACTTAAGTGAACTATTGTCCGCATACTAACAATACACTTAATTTACTAATGATATATAATTAGTGCAATTAGAGTATATTGAATTACACTGTAGTGCACTTTATAGTGCTGTTTTGAGGCACAATGAAGGTACACTTGAGTGAGCTAAGTACATCTTTGTGTACTAAGCCTTTAAATGTACTACTTGTACAGTGTATTTTTTGCAGTGTAGTGAAGGAGAGTCCTCTAACACTTGAGGTTGTTTTGCTTATCAGTATATTTATTTCAAGTACACTTAAGTACTATGAGAGCAATAATAGACCTCAGAGTAGTTCAGTGAAACACAACTTCAATATGTTTTTCTAGCGCTTATATTTAGCACCAACAATAATGTGCTTCAAATATACTTCATATTTTTGTATATTTTATTTTTTATCTGGGATTTTACACATGATAATGATGGTAAATTCTGAATGAACTTCATCAGAGGTGCAATTATGAAAATTATAAAGAGGTGATTTAAGAAGCATAAGGGTTAAAACACATGCTGACATTAACATCGCTGTAATAAGTTTCTATCAGGCTGTCAGTGGTTATCCGTCACACATCGGTTGGTTTCTTTATAAAGGAATTAATGAATGGCATGTTTTGAATGCTATGTGCGTCATGAGAGATCATGCGAGATATGTTATGATGTTGGATGGCTGTCCTGCAGTTCAGGCTCCAGTGTGTTGCTGTAGGTGTGACTCAGTGACTGAAGATTAACACAATTTTCATACGATGACTCCATCTGCTGGACAAAAAGTGAGCTGTGGCGAAGAGGGAGAAGGGAGAAAAAAAAGCTCAAGTTCTAAACTTTTGACATCAGTCTTACATCTGCATGATATTAAATATATAAACATTTTGGTTACAAAGCCTGATGAGAAAATAAAATGATTAACCATCCCATGAAGGCAGTTTAATTAAGGTCATGCAGGTGTACTCATCCCTAAAACAATGTAACTCCACCATAATGTCTTAGATCTTCCCATATGAGTTTAGTTTATTAGATTACACATATACAAATGATACAGATTATACACATAGACAACATGAAATGTGTTGGAGATTTGCAAAAAACCCTCAAAGGGGCTTATTCAAGGCACTCTCCAGTGTGAGAGTTACATTAATCAAAGGAAAAAACAGAAAACTAAGATTGTTAAAAGGAAGGTCAAAAGACAGATTAAGTTTTCACAAGAGATACAAATACATTTACATATATGCTGTACAGTTGCACAAAGAAAACTTAAATTAGGATATGTGGATTGTTTACAGAGATAATCCATAAGGATAATATTGCAACGATAAAAACATTATCAAACATTAGTATGACAAACTATATTATTTAAACTCCACAAAAACTTGAGGATCTTGCAAATGGTATATATATTAGTTAAAAGGACCAGTTCACAATTTTTCAGTCTGTCTTAAAACATCAGTCAGGTGCCTGAATGAAACAGGTTTTTCTTGCCATAATCCTGGTAATTAGAAGATCCCTTCATAACAATGTAAGTGATGTGGGTCAAAATCCACAGTCCTCCTTCTGTGCTTAAATGTATTTAAAAGTTTTATCTGAAGCGGATATGACGCTTCAATCGTACAAATAAGTCAAATGAAGTAGATTTAGTCATTTTAATTAGTCCAAAGTCTCTCTTTTTGTTACTATACTCCACCACAGCTCAACAGGGAAACACAAAGAGGGAATTTGATGCTAAAAAAGATGCATATAAATCTCTGTTAGTAATATAGGTGTAAAACTGACTGGCTAAACTGACCAGACTGACCGTTGCTGTAGGTGTGACTCAGTGACTGAAGATTAACACAATTTTCATACGATGACTCCATCTGCTGGACAAAAAGTGAGCTGTGGCGAAGAGGGAGAAGGGAGAAAAAAAGCTCAAGTTCTAAATTTTTGACATCAGTCTTACATCTGCATGATATTAAATATATAAACATTTTCCTCATGTCTCTTAATGGATGTTTCCTCGCTCCTCGCCATCCGGATTCTTCCTCAAAAACAAAGGTAGACCTCGGAAAGCTGTAGATTTTCTGTGGACAAGCACATCAATTCCCTGAAAGATCCCAGAGGAACATTTTAGTGCTCAAAGCTTGCTCCTCTACAGCTCGGGGAGACAAAATTGAGATTCTTATTTTAGCCTCGTTTAAGTCTCTATTTGGTCTCATATGTTTCTCCTAAAATTCACTGGGAGAAATAGGTGAGATAAGACAATAGCAACAGGAGTATTACTTGAGTCTTCCTTTATTTCTCCTTTGGAAACAAAAATGAGCAATACTGGAGTTATCTTGTAGCCATATATATCAACGACACTTTTAAAAATGTTGAAAAAGGACTGTAGAGGACAATAACGTAATAATATACCAATTTCACTTTATGACTGAGTGAGTCTTCAAAATCAACCAATCACGATGCAAAGTCTGTGATTGACATCGCTGCTGTCCAATGAGATTGTCTAATGCTGACGCATGCGCACATCATCCAGGGTTCACAGGTCACATTGTTTTACGCCACGTGTGTGCAGCTTCTGCGTGTTGTGATGAGTGTCAGAAACAAGACTATTTTAAAGTAAAAGTCATTAGGAGATCAAAAAAATAAATACTTTATATATATATACATATATATAAATATAAGAAAGTGTTTTATTTTGATATAACACTGCATTGAAATAGTATCTTTATTGCCCTCGAGCCACCAATAAATATTTTTTGTTTTCATTTGACAATGTAAAATTAATAGACCTAATAGCCTACATGACAAAACAATTTTAAAGGTTTGTTTTATTATGTGGTCTATGAAACAAAGTAAAGTAATAATATGAATTAATTAATAATGAATAAATAATATGGCTACATCAATTAATCAATTAATCTATCAAACTTTATTTTTATAGCATTTTTCATACATTGCAATGTAACACAAGTGCTTCACATATGCAGAACAAAAACAAACAAACGGAAATCGTTAAGCATTGGAACGTATTAAAAACAGGAACTCAGGAAACGCTATCATAACTCTCAGAAATCTGTGATGAGGAAACACCAGAGATAAGATGAAAATTGAAAAATAAATACATAACAATAAATAAGTAGAAAGAAAAAAAAGCTAATAAAACATTAAGAAAATATATTTTAAAAAAGGAATACTATAGAATAAAGTGAATAAAACTGAGATCTTAGGAGTAAAATATTACAATTAAAGTAGGAAAACAGACATAAAAGGTAGAAACAATACAATAGAATAATAAATAAATAAAAGACAGAATAAATAAATAAAATTCAATTGAAAGCCAAATTAAAAAGGTAGGTCTTAAGTTTGCTTTTAAAAATATCAACACTCTGTGCTGCTCTCAGGTCTTCAGGAAGGCTGTTCCAGATACGAGGACCATAGTAATAAAAAGATTCCTCTCTATGGGTTTTTGTCTGGACTTTGGGGATAATTAAAAGGCCAATAACAGAAGACCTGAGGGTTCTAGGGTTCATAGGATAAAAGCAAATCTCATAAATAGAAAGGATTAAGACCATTAAGAGCTTTATAAACCAATAAAAGGATCTTAAAATCAATTCTAAAACAAACAGGTAAACAGTGCAGAGACTTGGTGTAATGTGTGCTCTCTTTCTGGTCTTCGTCATTACGCATGCGGCTGGGTTCTGAAATAATTGTAAATGAGAAATATTACTTTTTTGGGAGACCAGAAAGTAGAGCATTAGTCTAGTCTGCAGTAGGGCTTCGTATTGTTAAGAACCTCACGATTCGATTCAATTTTGATTCGATATTGAATTAAATGCTTCGATATTGATTCAGTAATAAGTAAAAAATTCACAAATAATTCATTACCTGTTGATAATTTTAAAATAATTATTTATTTTCATGCCCATATGAACAGCCATGGTATAACTCATAACATTTTTGAGCAATAAAACATCTGAAAATAAAGCTTTATATTAAAGCTTTTTATTTATTTCATTGTGCTATAGACAAAACGAATACCCAAAGATTAAAACTACTTCTAATGGGGGAAGTTACAGCAGAAAGAGAGACAGTATTAAGCGTAAGGGAATAAACAACTGAAACCTTTTGGATTTTTCCAAAACAAGGCAAAGGGTAAGAATTCATATTTGGAAACTTCAATATTGGTCCATAAACTCTGATTATCAATCATCATCTAGCTTCCATACTTGAATCTGTTGAAGGTTATTCTCGCATTTTTAAGTCTCAATTTGTCGATTAGTGACCACAACAATCATCAGAAGTCATTATTTAAGAAGTTATTTTTTAAAGACTTTCCTCCAGGGGAGCATGTCCCCGGACCCCCTACCATTGCTGTGTCACTGGGCTAAGCCCTGGATGTTTACAATGTCTGGCTACGCCCCTGATCGTATCCCACCCTAATTCACAAAAGTCCAACCTTTTTAAAAATTCTGCCTTCGCCACTGGTTTGAATAAATAAACTAAACTAAAATTAACTTGTTATTGTTATTTATTAAGTCTCTGTGGGCACACACAAACATTCACAAAATATTATTCACAAAGCTGTAGAAGTTGACTCCACTTGAATGGAGCTTGCTATATGTCTGAGAAAGTTACCTCTTTTTTCAATGGATAAAAGGCGTGTCTTAATTTTGATGCCTATAAGGCTTGGAGATCGCCACTACATAAGGGCCAAGCCTCTAAAAAGCTGTGTGTTTTCATGACAGTTTTTAAGCCAGAAAAGAACAAGTTGGTGGAGCTGTTAACAACTCATAGACATTTGAAATGCCTGAGTTGTTCTGATGCTGAAAAGCTGATCCACACCTTTGTCTCCTCCAGACTGGATTACTGTAATGCACCTCTCATTGGGATCCCTAGCAAGAGTCTTCAGGGACCACAATATGTTCAGAACAGCACTGCAAGGATCCTGATGACAGTGTGAAAGTATGAACACATCACTACTATTCTGCATTCACTTCATTGGCTCCCTGTGTCCACCGGGATTGAATACAAGATCTCCCTCCTGACTCACCAGTGCCAATTATTATCATTATTATTACTATTATTATTATTATTAGTAGTAGTAGTTGTAGTATTACTATTATTATTATTAAAGCATGTTTGGAGATCTTTAACAGATGGCATCACCATGTGGCCCATTCCATGCACATTCCGCCATTTATGACATATCTCGTGACATCACATTGATGTCACAGAGACACATCAAAGCTTATAGCATATTCATACAGAAGTGTTATTCTCCACTCATTACTGAAAACCAGTCCCAATAGACAGAACCAGTCGTTTTGTATGATCTATACAATCCCTTAGAGAATTTAGATTGAGTCGCTTATTCTTAACTTGAACAAACTCCCTCTGATAGACATGCCATTCTTTCCCCTCGGTTTCCTCGTTGGTTACTTAGTCACTAAGACAGTACGGTCTTTAGTGGACCCAGATCTGCCAGCCCCCTCTCCTCCTAACAACCCAGAACCTTCCAGACCTGAACATGAGTCGGATTCGCCTTTGCTGATCCAACAAATGGAGGCTAGTTCAACACACTGTCACCAGCCAGCCACAACACAGGCAGTCACTAAGACAGTGCAGCCTTTAGTGGACCCTCATCCGCGAGCACCCTTTCCTCCTAACAACCCAGAACCTGCCAGACTTGAACATGAGTCAGACGTGCCTTTGCCGATACAAGAGATGGAGGCCAGTTTGACACACTTTCACCAACAATCCACAACACAGACTCTTCCCAGTGCTGCCATTGCCCCACCCTTTATGAGTGAGGCAACACAGAATCAGCGAAGACTGCGTAGGAGTGTCAGGAGGCTTATAATACCTGCAACACACCAGCCCCCAACTGGACCTATAGAAGTTTACGTTATGCATTTTGAACGGATGGGAACATGGTTTAATAGAAACATAATGCAAAATCATTATGTTATAGGGGGAGCTACTGCTTTTGGACTTGTGGGTTTCCCCATTATCCGAGCAACACATACTGGTAGTAGTGTTTTGATAGAAATAGCATTTTCCACCCTTTATCAGTTGACACATGCAGGACTTGTAGCTGCTGCTCCCACCGCGCACAGAACACTTCCAGTTGTGTATTGTAATGTACGGAGAGGGATTGTCTCTGCTGCTTTCAGAGCATGAACAGCTCTATTCTACACCAGAAGAGCCGGGACTGCAGCTATTATTTCTGCACAGCTACATGTTGTTAGTGGGATTAGGTGGACATTTAACTTGAGCTGCATACTAATAATACGTATTGTACTTGTGTGCATGCTTTTTTTTGTATTTATTTGCCGTTCGATCTGCAGTGGACTCATTGTGCCTACTGCCAGGGCTGATGCTTCACTCGTAGCTGAGAACATAATCAGATATCACAATCTGGGCAGCACACAGTAAGATCCTGAGCACAGATGACCACCGTTAAGTGAGCCCACCCAGGTCCCACAATTCACCCAGACTCAGACTTAAACTGAAATGCCAGGAAGGATAGCTTACCTAGAAAGTTAATTTGACTACAAAAAAAATAATATATATATATATATATATATATATATATATATATGAATAAACTATATTCATGTGGCACTTTTCTTAACAATATTACAAAGTGCTTTACAGAAGAAATAAAACCAAACAAGGCAGATAATAAATAAGGCAACAAGGACCACAGAGATAAAGACAGAGAGACAGAAGTAATAGTACATGATGTATGTATGTTAGAGTTATCTTCTGATGTGTCAAACTGTACATGTGTCCTAAATACTATAACATGTTCATCAGTATGTCTGTTGATAAAGATATGTAATGTTATTCCAAAAGAGCAGCTCCATCATCAGTGAACAGCAGTCTGAATTATTCCTCTACCACTAATGGACAATGTTGGGCAATAACTAGTTACATGTAACAAAAAACACACGTGCTGGTGAGGTAGAAACCCACTATAGGCTTATCTTAAAACCTCACCTATAAGAGATAAAACACAATAACAATGGAAAGAAAAATATCAAAATAAACATAGATATCAATTACCTAATTTTATTACGTACAAACATTGCAAAATAAAATAAAGTTAAATCACGTATTACATTTTAAATAGGGTAACTAGTTATCTGTAACCTATAACATTTCCTCCCAACCCTGTTTATAATGTATAAAAATAATCATTTGGATGTAAAGCGTAATCTCGTCCGGAGAAAGTATCGTTCGGCTTCCACCGTGTATTCTCGCGAGAGCACGCGGCTTCAAACCTTCCCATGAACCACTGCGGTTCCTCTTTCTAGCCGGCGCCTGAGAATGGGTACGTGTTTTCATGCTCGGGTCGGAGGAACAATCCGTGTCCATCTGGTGTTTTTAAGCAGGAATATTCCCATCATGGTTTGCTATGTTAAATATAAACGTCAACTGAATAGATTAATCTGTAACTTTCATGTCTGTAGACGGTTGATTTTATTTTAATGTAGTAAATTTCTCCGATGTGTCTGAAATGCTCCAAGATGGCTGCCCTTCGTCGGCCTTATAGTTAGCTGCTGGTGCTCTAAATGTGCTCGATAACGTAAAGATTCAGGCGTTTGTGAGACTTCGTGTTAAGCAGGAATATTTCTGGTTGTGTGCTGAACATTTTTAGACAGTTTTGGGCTATTTAAGCTCTTGTATTAACAGTTGTAGGAGTGAGAGTTAGCATTAGCAACAGCCTGGTCGTGTTCATGTCATGCTGCTACCTGCACGGAGAAACACCTTTTTTGGGTAGTTTGGGTGAATTCAGCTTAATTTATATGGACTTGATGGCTGTAAGCAAGGTAGTAAAACTGTTTGTTAGCTATTCTAAGTGTTGGAGTAACTGTAAGAAATCAAGAAGGCTTAAAGTTGCTAGCATAGCCTTTTCATCTTGTCACATGTTAACACGTTTTGGATGGGTAAGGTGATGATTACTGCACGCACTACTTGCTGCATTTATTGTTACTATTCAGATATTTAATCCTAAATAGCTTAGGTTCATGCAGGTGAGAAATTTGATTTTTCTGGTTTCAAAATATCAACATGGCTGTAAAAATGTAAATGGCCAAAAAAAAGCTTTTAATTTATGGTGAAATATTGGATAATTTGAACACTTACTGAAAAGAAACCATGTAACAAGTTTACAGGGAACAATCTCATTAATCGAGGCAATTCAAACTTCGACTACATGCTGATTTTTTTGTAGTCAAAAGGATAAAGTTTAACCACTGGTTTCATCTTAACAATGTTCTAAAAGCTTGTTACATTCCCTTTTGTGTCAAATCTTCATCTGAAAAGTAACAGCTTCAGAAAGTATAGTTTTGCTGCTTCTGCATTTCCTTATTCAGGTATTAAAGTTGTATTTGGGATAGCTGAAGTTCATGCTGGCTTAGAAAAGGTGTTTTTTTCCTTATGTGTCTATAAAAACTGCTGTCATTGTAACATTGGCACATGGTCATTGTAGTTCAGCTCAGGGTTGGAAGCACACATTTATTCTTAACTCAGTTAAAGTGGACATTAGGGACCTGCTATAAATTGCAGATTTTGGTTTTATGATATGTTTTAGGTCTAAATTAGTTTACTTTGTGTACCAAAAAGGTCGAGCACAGTGTAGTTGGCTACATTAAGTCATGATGGGAACTCCTAATTGCTTGAGTGACATGATGAAGCTTTTAAGCGGATCCAAATTCATTATGTGGACAACCTACCTTGGAGAACTGATTACTCAAGCCAAAATTTAAAAATCACTTGTGTATATTCTGTGAAGTGTCCATCAGTTTAACTTTGCTCCCTTTTTACATTTTCCCAGGTATCTCAAGGGACAACTGGCATAAACGCCGCAAGACCGGCGGTAAACGCAAGCCCTACCATAAGAAGAGAAAGTATGAGCTCGGTCGCCCACCTGCAAACACAAAGGTAAAACATTTACTACCTTCTGAAAAACTGGGTTGAATGTGAGGTTGCGTGGGTGATGAAAACATGACCTTAGGTAAGTCTGTTTTTGAGCCGTTTTGGTTCAAAGCTTTGGACTTATCAATGTTAGGACTTGTCATAGTTACTCTGACACGCTTTAATACTACTAAATACAACCAATGTTTATTTCTTTGAGCCATCAGTACACACGTTACACATGAATCAGACACATTATCACAGCGCTAATATAAAATGTCCTTTTCTATAGATTGGACCTCGTCGCATCCACACGGTGAGGGTTCGCGGTGGGAACAAGAAGTACCGTGCTCTCAGACTTGATGTTGGTAACTTCTCCTGGGGCTCTGAGTGTAAGTTTATCTGGAAAACACTTAAATTTCATTTCATTCACATTTGATTCCTGTGGTGCATATCTTTCAATGAGGATAACTTTGTCCAGTTCTGCTACTGAATGAAAGTGGTGATAATGAAGACTCTGAGAAAGACCTGTCACCTGCACTCATCTATTGAAATGTTAACAATTAATTTCATTAATGTGGTGTTAGTTTGCAAACGAGAAGAGAAGTGTTTTTTTTTTACCAATCAGGCTTGCATTTGTGTACACAGGCTGCACACGCAAGACCAGGATTATTGATGTGGTCTACAATGCCTCCAACAACGAGCTGGTCAGAACCAAGACCTTGGTGAAGAACTGCATCGTCCTCGTTGACAGCCTTCCCTACAGGCAGTGGTATGAGGCTCACTACGCTACCCCTCTGGGACGTAAGAAGGGAGCCAAACTGGTATGCTATAAATGTTTCATCTAACATCTGTTATATAAAATATTGTTAGGACACAAACTTGGGTTTGCACAGATAGTGGTGCTGCAATGATGACTTTCAATTTTAAAAGGCTAAAATTGAAAGCAAAGAGATATGGGGTAAAAACAAGACCATGTGCACCTAATTTGGAAAATCAATCACTATTTTTCCTTCCTCCTACACAAATGTGGTATTTTTCTCCCTGTAGTTCCATAAGTTAAAACAAATGGTGCAAACATTTGAAGAAGCTGCAACTACAGGTCGAAGTTTAGGACAATGGTCGATTTATAAGAACATTTGATACATGCAGTGTAATGTTAGTCTTTGGGGAAAGACACATTTTGGTTTGACGGTTTTAAAAATCATTTTTAATTAAATATGAATTTATCTTGTCACTGTGAGCATAAGATGGTGAAATTAGGGAATGCTTAATTTTTTGCATAGTGGTGTGTGACTAGGTCCATGTCTTTCCATGAAGATAACTTTGTCCAGTTCTGCTACTGAATGAAAGTGGTGATAATGACGACTCTGAGAAAGACATGCTGCCCATACTGACTTGCATTTCAGTGTTTAAATATGTAAGAATAAAATAATTAGTAAAGCTACACTTAACCTCGCCTGTATTAGCTCTAAACTGTATGAGCATGTGTCGGATGTCTAATGAGCCTTGTTCCCTCTCCTGCTGTAGACTCCTGAGGAGGAAGAGGTTCTGAATAAAAAGAGATCAAAGAGGACCCAGAAGAAGTACGATGAGCGTAAAAAGACGGCCAAGATCAGCACCCTCCTTGAGGAGCAGTTCACGCAGGGAAAACTGCTTGGTGAGTCTCAACAATGTGCAGTGTTCTACGGTCATAGCTCTGCGTTATAGCAAAGTACAGAATGAAGTTTAGAATAGTATTAGGTGGTCAAAGGTCACTGACCTCACAAAACACATATTTGACCATATATCCCAAAGGTCAGCTGTATTATGACAAAATATTAAGAGTTAGGAACAGGGAGGGGGGATTTTGTTCATATTTGACCACAAAGAGTAAATTAGCAACACTGATCTTGGGTCTCCACCTTGAAATTGAGTGTCTGCAGCATCCACATTTAATTATTTGCAGCAACAACGTATCTGAAGGAATCACTATTGTTCAAACATGTGAACACGTACAAACAAAACACTAATACATCTTCATTCACTTTAAATATTATGGCTCTGAAAAGGCAAAGATGTAAACTGCATCTTGACTGACCTACAAAGTGCATTCACATCGAGAGTCTTTGGGGAAAGGTACATTTTGATTTGAGTGTTTTAAGAATAGTTATTAAATTAGCTTTTCTTGGCACAATGAGAGCAAGATGATAAAGTTAGTTTTTTGCATTGTCTGATATGGTGCAAGTCTTTCCATGAAGATAACTTTGTCCAGTTCTGCTACTGAATGAAAGTGATGATAATGACGACTCTGAGAAAGACATGCTGCCCATAATGACTTACATTTCAGTGTTAAATACACTTGCATAAGAAAAATGTTAATTAGTGAAACTACGCTTAACCCTCCCCTTTATTAGCTCTAAAATGAAGTGTGAACTCTTTGAACAAGTGTTTCATATTGAATGAGCAATGTTGCACACTATCCTTTGTCCACTACTTGAGACAATGTTTGACAAATTTAACTGACTAACTCAAGTTGACACGATTCTCCCTGAGTTTGACTGCACGTTTGTTTGCATTTTGAGACAGTTTTATCCACCTTTTCTAATCATGTCCGTCTTTCTCTCCTCCCGCAGCTTGCATCGCCTCCAGACCCGGCCAGTGTGGCAGGGCAGACGGATACATCCTGGAAGGCAAGGAGCTCGAGTTCTATCTGAGGAAGATCAAGGCCAAGAAAGGCAAATAGATCTACAGCTGTTTGATACGTCAATAAACTCCATATGTCCCACAACTGTCTGCTGTTACTGCTTTTTCTTATTGTTTTGCCACTGTGAAAGTTCGCACAATGAAAACACATTTCCCTGTCAGGTTACCTGTGTTGGAAGAAGTATTACAATATTAAACTCAACAGAGCAGCACCATAATATTGCAATTTGTTTTTCCCCCCTTACCTCATGGTTAGAAATATCAGCTTAAAGTAGTTTAAAGATCAGGTTGAATATTAACTGAATTTACAGTTTATGTATCATGAAAATCTTCCTGTAAATGTATGATTTTAGTTTAAGACAAAATATAGACTAAAGTTGGTTTAAACACTTTCGTCACAAAAGGTAGTCGCTCTCTGGCCCAGCTACAGTGCATTGTTACTTGTGCAGATGGGTGAATGACTTACTGGTCAGCAGAATAGTTTCAGTCCATGGTGTAAATTTATACTATTGATAAAACTGCATAAGATGTAGTGGTTGAAGTAGAGCTAAATGTAGCTTCTTTTTTTTTGGTGGTCTCATCCACTATGCAAGATCTTGTGAGCTGACCGTATGTTGATACATTTTAATTTTAAAGTCTGTTCTAAAACAATTGTGCTCATATGAACACTAACTGAGAAACCTCACTTTAATCCTGGCTGTTTCAATGTAAGTGATGGGGCTGAAATTCAGTGTTTCCACAGTCATCTTGTGCACAAATGCATTTGAAATATTATGAAGCTTATCTGAGGCTTCAGCAGTCATGAAGTTGAATCTGCCACATTTACAGTTTATTTTAGCATCAAATTCCCTCTGTTTTTGTGTTACAATTGAATAGTAACAAAAGGAGGGACATCGGCACTAAAAAGACTAATGTTGAAAGATATCTACTTGATTTGGAAAATAATTACATTAGGAGTGGGGTTTGTCCGTCATCACTTACATTGTAAGTGCATTATGAAGGAATCTTCTAATGGTCAGTATGAACAGGAGTGATTACAAAACAAAGACAAAAGTCAGTGTTCATTTGGACTGTTAGACAGATTGCAGTAAAAAAAAAAGGAAAGAAGCATCTTTTCTGTAATTTAGACATTTAAAGTAGCAAAAAATTACAATATTCCAATAATTACAACTTTACGCCTCAAAACTTTCTTAAGAGCAGTGCTGACTTATTTTCCACCACTGCAGTTTATACAATTACATGTAACAAAAAGCAAGGGTGGTTTATTTCTTGAAGGTGGACTATCAATTATTAAATTATTTTGGCTTTTTTGGTCTGAGGATGACCACATTTTCCTGGAGACAATCAGTTAAACACATAAAACAGTTCTATCATTCACATGACATGGCAATACTGATGTTCACAGTTTAAAATGAAACTGCATACCAGTATAATTACTTTATTAATAGCTTTAAAAGGAATGTATTGATGGTCTAAAACTCATCATTGACAGAGCAGGAAAACATCAGCAGACATCTCGTAGCTGTCAACATCTTGAAATGTCTTCATTCATCACAGTGAGTCCATCATTGCAGTTTAGGAGAAGATCAATCAATCAATCTTTTTTTATATAGCGCCAAATCACAACAAAAGTAATCTCAAGGCACTTTTCACATAGAGCAGGTCTAGACTGTACTCTTTAATTTAATTTTAAGAGATCCAACATTCACCCATGAGCAAGCACTCGGTGACAGTGTCAAGGAAAAACTCCCCTTTAACAGGAAGAAACCTCAGGCTGAACCGGGCTCTAGGTGGTCGGCCATCTGGTTGGGCATGAAATAGAGAGAGAGAATGGGAGAGACGAAGAGGAGGGAGAAAAAAATATAAATAAAGAGTAGAGGGAGAAAGGAGGAGAGGAGAGAGTGGCACAGTGACAAACAATCAATCAACATTGAAAATAATGATAACTGCAGTCATGGGCTCTGGACAGATTTTCACTAATACACAAATGATGGTGCATATTACTGAATCAGAATCAACAGTATTGAACAAGAGTGTTTAAATTAAAGGAAGTTAACTCTCAATCAATACTCAACTTCAGCTTTATTTATATACCACTTAAAACACAACATAGTTGACCCAAAACACAGACACAAAAATGAATAATGAATAAAAAGAAATACTACAATAACTTCAATAATAAAAGTAAATCGTCATATAGAGCATAGAGCACATGGCCAGAACTGCACAAACCTACCGAGACTTCACATGAAACACGTGAACTGTTTTTTTATTCATGTATTTGTTTTTGTTTGGCGTATGAAGTATGGTTTTAGAGGATTCTTTAAAGTCCTTAGTCCTGTATCTGTGGATCACATTAGACCAGAGATACATACAGATTTGTCGGATCACTGTTTTAATGAGTCTCTTGAGTCTCCTTGTTAATCTAGTCCAGATTTGACTAATCTAAATATAGTGGTTTTTGAAAAAGGTTTCACAAATCTGAAAGTGGGTTTAAACAGCATTAAGGCTTGTAGGAGCCAAAATATGTTTTCTTTATGTTTATATTTGCTTCAGCTGCACGTATTGCGTCACATGCATTGATTGACACATGAGTGTGGTTTCCCCTTATTTTACCTGTTCACTTGGTTGGCGGCGGGAGATTTGGACAAAGGGAGTTAATAGAGCTCCGATATTTTCTGTTGACCGTCACCATTGTCATCATCATCACCATCGTCTTTCATCACTTTATTCTTACAGTCGGATCACATCAGGGTTTTTATATGTTTGTGGAACAGCTGCTTGTCGGTACTTGTCGATTTTTTCCTTCAAATAAACTGCAGTAAAAACGTCATCTGGACTTCAGTATGATTTTGTTGACGTGTCACAGATAAGAGCCTACTACAGCGGCCTTTTGGAAAAGTAGTCGCTACAAGGCTTTTTCTGCAATGTCTAACACTTGTTCATAAGTTTAAGTGGTGAAAAGCTGGAGTTTAGGTTATTTGCTCATCATTTTTAATTGTATTATTTATTGTTAAATTTGGAATGACCAATCAGCAGCATGATTGTGAAGTGAAACCAGAGAAGCTGGCCTGCTAACCCCTGCGCTTCATGTCTGGTGTGTTCTGGGTTGTGAGGAGAGGGTCCACTAAAGAGGATCTTTTTTTTGTTGTGTACCATGTAACCTCGCAGCTAAAAACTGAATCCTCACTGAAACATGTTTTTCTGTCATTTAAATAATTGCAAATTTGAATATGCATCACTAAAGCTAAATATCTCCTCAATTGATGAGGCCTCATGTATATTTATTAGGCTACCTGTCTTGTCTTTCTGTAGAGAGGAGTCATTAAATACATTGTAGTTTACATGACTTGAAATAAGTGTTTCAACCACAGGGAATACTGTACAGTTCGTATTGCAACTGCAAATAAAATCCTTACTTCAGGATTTGCAGGATATGCAGATCAAGTTAAATGTCCACATAATGCCACAAACAACATGTGGCCGTGCAGAAATAATAGCTGCAGTCCCGGCTCTTTGGCTGGCATTTACTGCCACCTACTGGACTGGAGTGTGGGTCAAAAGATGAGCAGAATTAAAACAAAAAGGTCAATGTCCTATTCCCTATACCCGTGCCCTTTCAATATTTAATTAAAACACCCAACCCTTTCTGTGAAATATTCCATAACAAACTAACTCTTATTACCAATTTAACTAACTCCTGGCGCTCTTCTCTGTATTCTTTATACTCCAGCAACACATGCTCAACTGATTCTGGTTGTCTGCATTGTGAAAAAAGTTCTGTTGGATGACCTTTTTATTTAGTGTTTGATTGAGTCCTGTGTCTCCTAACCTAAACCTAGTCTACAATAATTCCTTCCCTCTGATTCCTGCCCTGTATTTCACTATTCCCACACTTGTCTAATTATCTTATAAAGGTGTCTTCCTATGTCCCAAATCTCCTGCCAGATTTTATGCATGTGTTTTTTGATAATTGATTTAACCTCATCCTTGCTTAACAGTATTTCTATGTTGACTGTATTTGACTTTATTGATTGCTTGGCCAATATGTCTACTGCCTCATTTCCCTCAACACCTACATGGGGAGGAACCCAGAGGAAAGAAACATCCACACCTTTGTTGTGCAGTCTGTATAAATGATGAAATATTTCAAGTAATATATCCTGAAAAAGGAATCTTTATGTATCATTGTAATTGTGTCCATCTGTAGAATAACTTCCTTTTAATGTGTGTTGGTATATATGACTCAACTGCCTATTGTTATTGATTACACTGATCTAATACTGAGGGGGAGTTTGTGGACAATGAGATGAGGTGGACAAAGTAGTAGAAACACTCATATAATCATATACAACATAGAAAATTAGCATAAACCTTAAAAACTGAAAATATCTAAGCTTCCTAAATGTAGAATGTATGGCAGAGCTGTTGTATTGGATTGCACAGGTGTATATATACAATTCAACCAACTTCAAGATTTAAATCCAATTTTTTAAACTTTTTCATTACTAACATCCACAAAAAATTACAACCACTATATATTACAATTACCCATAGTTTCTGCTGTATATCTGCAGAGGTTTTCATGGTGAGTTGTAGAGCTGACACCTCTCGGTCATGGTAAAGCAGGACTGAGAGCAGTTGTTCAGGACTTTATTGATCACAGGGCTGAAGCAGGCAGAAAGACATTTTCTGACACCATGCAATTTTTAATTTTTAAAACTGTTTAATAAACCATTTAATACTAATTTCTATGTCTCTTTAGATGTTCTGGTGAAAATGGATTTATATGATTTGATATTACATGCTCAATTTAAACACATTTAGGGCAAAAAACATGACTAATAATATGCGTTTGGGTAGCCACCATCAACGTTTCAAGTCCATCATTTCCACCTTTACTGCACTTATGACATTCATTGTTATGATACGGCAAATGGACAACTAGCAAAAAGTAAATCAGTTGACATATTTAATTTAAAAATACATTTTAAATTAAAAACACATCCTGCCAACAGCAGTTTACTTTATATCTGTCTTGCATTGAAGTTGCTTTTTCTCTGGTCTAATTACATATCTACCAAAGACTCATGATCATCTGAACGCAAATATTACATCACAATATTTGCTGATTTAATGAGTTGACTAGAAATATGCTAACTTAATGGATTATGGCATTATGGAGGGCGGTAAAGGTTGTGACCCTGAATTCAGGGAAAATAAGGCTGCTGTTCATAGCTGCATCTGGAATAAGTTACAAGATCTCTGTAGCAAGGTGGACCACAGTCCACAAATTCAGTCTGGATTAGTCTGAATAAGCAAGGCAGGATGAAATGATGTTAAGGCAAACAACATTCTGCATCTGTATACTGAGTTGAAGTGATGGATATTCTTTTTCCCAGAAACTGTGTTTATATAGAAAAGTTATAACAAAGTACGTTAGAATAAGGACGAGTTTTCTCAGGTTTGCAGCGCTCATTTCTTGAACCTGCCCAGGTGTTCACGGGCAACGATGAGTCTTTGGATTTGGGCAGTGCCCTCGTAGATCTACAAAGCAAAAAAGAAATAAAAGGATGTTAGGTTTCCTCGAATACTTTAAAATGTTGCCAGCAGTGATTAAATGTGCAATATCTCCACCCACCTGGTAAATCTTAGCATCTCTCATCAGTTTCTCCACTGGGTATTCGCTGTTGAAGCCGTTGCCTCCGAATACCTGAACAGCATCAGAGGCCACCTGGTTGGCGATGTCTCCGGCGAAGGCCTTGGCAATGGAGGCGTAGTAGGTGTTTCTACGACCCTGGTCCACTTCCCAAGCGGCCCGCTGGTATGCCAACCTGGCCAGCTCCACCTTCATCGCCATCTCAGCGAGGAGGAATGACACGGCTTGGTGCTGCGAGACAGGAGGAAACAGGCAACTGTTAATCCTGTTTTTATCTTTGTACTTCGAACACTGAACAAGTGGTCACCTGGCAGTAGGTAATCATGACTGTTAGTTATGAACAGGTATTGTGGCTGTTATTTCTATTTTTGAACATCAGATTAAATCAACTTATATTTCTGTTGACAACTTGTAGAAAGAAACGAGGATGTGTGTGAACAAACCTCAGCAATAGCTTTGCCGAAGGTCTTCCTCTCCAGTGCATAATGGGTAGCTTCCTCAAGTGCTCTCTGCGCCAGGCCAGTGGCTCCTGCTGCAACCTGTAGTACATCAGTTACATCAGTTTGGTGAGGTTTTTGGTGCAATGCAGTTATTTCTGTGGCATTTTTCACCTTTATACATATGACAAGTAATACAAATATTGTGGTGAAGTACATTAGCTCATATAAAACCATTAATGAGCTCTGTAAAAAGGTGAAATTGCAGCAAGAAGACATTGTTAACTACAGCTCACAGAAACCAAAGTCCTGTTGTGACAAGGCAAAAAGAAGCACTGTAATTGAGAAATGATATTATATTAAGAATATTTGAGCGAAAACACTACTGAGCTGTTCATTTTGTTAATGAATCACTAAAAGTGATTTAAAAGAAGGACAAATTGCTGTGTTTTTCACTGTAAAAAAAAGGTATTTTCTAATATAGATCAAGACTTTCATACTGTGGATTTTTTCAAACTTTCCAATAAAACTCATGACCATTTTTACATGTCATGATTTATTTATGATTATTAAGTCTGAGTCCACTGCACTTTCTGGCATTTTCTTCTTCTTGACCCAAACTTTTCCACCTCAGCTGAGCGCTATTTAAACTTTTTCTAAGAATAGTCAGCATTTCCACTCAGCTTTTAATACTCAAACTTAAAATGTACCTTAAAAAAACATGAATAGAAACATATGTACAGATATTCAGTCCAATGGAGTTGAAGGTCTAGGACTTACTGGTGGCCTAGTCTTGTCGAAGGCGCCCATGGCGATTTTGAAGCCAGCTCCCTCTCCGATCAGGACGTTCTCCTTCGGTATCCTCATTTCCTCAAAAGTGATGCCTCTTGTATCAGAACACCTCTGGCCCATGTTCATCTCCTACAGCCACAAGATACAAGACAATAATTTATTCACTTATTTAAAAGTAGTGTTTATAATGTACTTCAGGAGACAAATGATATTCCTCTGAACTACGATGTTTAAAAAAAGTTTGAAAAGATCGCAGTTGGCGCTTGGTCAGCCATAAAAAAATACCCCAACATATTAAAAAACAATACATGAGAGGAATAAAAGGAATATTTTCTTTTAGCTTCAACACATGTATCGTGTGTCCATTTTAAAACAATCACTGCCTGTTCCAAAAGCATGTTAATCATGTTATCTGATATGTTTGCAAACTTAACCTATTTCAACAAAGGTGCATGGAGAAGAGAAAAGGCCAGAAGGGGTCAGAACTCAACCAATAGTTCTAGTATAAAAAAAACATGTGGCCTTCATCAGGGTCCTACTGGGATGGAGGAGATATTCCATTACTAACAAACCCATTTTGCAGAACAGGTTTAACATCACATCAATGTTTGAGTGATATTTTCTCAACTTCAAGATCAATTTCTCACAGAAGAAAGAAAAAGTCTTCCATTAATACTCTAAGCTCCAAGAAAAATATAGATTATAATACAGAGCCAGTTCATGGTTTAGAGAAAGAGACAGAAAAAAAAACAATTTCAGCAGCATCTTACCTTCCTTCCTACTAGAATTCCTGGAGTGTCTGCGTCCACAATGAAGCCAGTAAAAGCTTTGCCGGTTGGACATTTAGGATCTGGATTAGTTCGGGCCAGGAGGAAGTACCTAGGAACACGACAACACGTACAAATGGTCAATTACTAACAGAACAGATGGATACATAGTTTACAGTAAAGTATTTACAATCATGTTAGTTTGATATGTGTACAAAGCAGTATGCATACACACCAGTTAGCTTTACCACCGTTGGTGATCCACATCTTCTGGCCGTTAACAACATACTCATCACCCTTCTTCTCAGCTCGGGTCTTGAGCCCTGCAACGTCAGAGCCCGCCCCCGGCTCTGTGACACAGTACGCCTACCAAAAAGAAACCACACAGTAATTAACAGTCTGCTATGTTTTTTTTAATTCTTCTTGCTGGACTTATGTATCTTCCTTAACAACTGGTTAAAAATAACTTCCATAACGAGAGATAAAACAGCAGCACTGTGTGGCAAGACTCACCATTATTTTGGTAGTTAAGTAATCTTTGTAGCATCTATATTTAATCAACTAGAATGAAATACTTACACACATCAGAGGCTCCTCAGTCATTCTTCCCAGGTATTTCCTCTTTTGCGCTTCATTGCCAGCAAGAATAACAGGCATTTGCTGTGTGGAACAAACAGGCGTATGTTAACTTAATGACTGATGTGGCAGTATTGAAAGCATCGCGATTTGTACATCTTGGAAATTTGGATTGTATACAAATTATATCCAGAATATTTAGTATCAACAGTGTTTTAATCTATTGACTTGAATTGACCCTAAATAACAATCTGCCAGTTATGTATTATCTAAAAAAAGGAGAAAGTTGATCCCTCTTCTTTGGTACTTTTGAATAAAACTGCAATATCACAGCACACCTCCAGCTGAAAAGCATAATTCATGCTGCTGGTGGATCCCAACATCACACTTTCACAATATTCAGTGATGTTATATATAAAACTGTTTGTGTGACGCTCTTCTTGTGTTTTAGAGCCGCACATGTGATCTGTGTTGCTTCTTGGTGTGCTGAAATATGTTTTCTTTGATGCGTGACTCATTTTCTCAGTGGGGGGAAAACAAAAACAAAACATTTGCCTCAAACCGACACAATGAACAACTTACTCCGAGAGAGTTTGCCTCAATAGCCGTCTGTACTCCTGTGCAGCCAAAAGCCAACTCTTCTGTGATGAGGCAGGTGTCGAAGATTGACAAGCCCATTCCACCTGAATAAAAAATGGCAAACATGGCAGAGTTTCTCACAATGTGTTAAAGTGGAAATGTGCAAACTCTCCCAGCACACATCTGATACAATTTCAACATTTCAGCAGAGGTCCTATCTCACACAGTAATGATGTTATCAGCCTCTCCATATATGTTTTAATATATCAAAAGACATCAAGGTTTTAAAGGATTTCTCTGATACAGTTTTGAAACCAAGAAAAGTTCAATAAACTACTAAAAGATTCTTAAAATCACATCTACTCAGTCTCCCTCATTGAAAAACCCAAAATGAATAAATATGCTAATTAGTCTCATTTCAAAAGTTTAAATGCTGGAAGCACAATGTTCCCCAAGTTTCCACACCACAAATGTGTAAAGCCAAGCAGACACTGTACAGATTAGGCCAAAATGATTTCAGTTTAAAATTTCTGCCTGACTAGTTGTTGATAATTTGGACTTTGGAGGTCATGACGCCTGATTAATTGCCTTATTGATCAACAATCTGGCTCTTAGATGATCATTGGATTTCTGGCATGTCAGGAGTATTTGTGGATTGTCTTGCAGTTTGAGCAGTTTAACAGCCCAATTTTCCTTAGCTGCTCTCAAACGATATGTACTACTTTACATGTTGCAGCCAAAACTGTAGTCTTGAATAAAAAATGTTTTACTTCACTGCAAAACAGACACATTGTATGTTGTTTGCTGTGGCTCCATCTTGTCTGCCCCACTTCTGACTTTCAAAATAGTATCATGCTTGTGAGTGCACACCTGAAGTGAGCACAGAAAAACTTTCCAGTTTCAGCAAATTATTGAAAAAACATCTGTCCAGTGTCAAACAGCACATACGTCATTCTGCACAGTTTAGTAACAACTAGCAAACACACATTTTTGAGTGGAAGGGGACTTAACATGCACAGGAGGAAGAGGAAAATAACATACCGTACTCCTCTGCGATGTGACCGTTTAACAGACCAAGCTCCCATGCTTTCTTGATGACGGGGACAGGATACTGCAGAATGACAACACATGTCAGAGTTATATTAGACAAAATAAAAAGGTAAAACTACAATTACCCAAATCTGAAAAGCAAACTTTGGTTTGTTTACACGCTTGCTGGACAGTGGCAATGTCCCTTAAACCCCCATCCACAAGCACCTTTCCAACATTTGATAAGGGGGGTGGGGGGGTGGCTATTCCTGTAACTTTCCGAAACAGACAAGCTGTCATTCACACCCACACCAGAGGTGAGATAGGAGTCAGGGTTTGAACTTCTTTCTACCACTTTATATGTGAACAATAAAGTGCAACACTATGACTGACTTACAGCCCAGTCTGAAAAATGTGCCATTATCTCCTTAATTAAATAATCAATTAAAATGGTTTCAAGTTTCCCAGCTCCCTCCCCCGTTCAGACGTGGTCGCAAAGCACAGTCCTGAGTAGCTTGAGGCTCTGAAGATTCACTGAGTATACACAGATTTAACTATTTATTTACCTGCAGTCAAGCCACATTCCCTGCAGGAAAATCTTTTCTCTTTACTTACTTCACCACTTTTGTCATAAGCCGCTGCAACAGGGACAATTTCTTCACGTGCAAACTTCCTCGCCAGCTCCTGGAACTCTTTCTGCTGCTCTGTCAGCTCTGTGGGCCAAAACAACAAGATCACCCACCATGAACAGCTTCAACAGACACTTAAAACAAAAAGACTTGTTCACCTGACCGTATGTACACTGAAAGAGTTACTGGTCAATGTGATCATTCCTTCACTCCATACTGGCTATGAAGATATCCCTTCCTAAAATGATTTCAGTGTAAGAAATGAGGGAGTGTCCTTCTACTGATTAATCAATTATGAAAACAATTATTAGCTGCAGCCATAGCAACCAGTCACTCGTTCAATATATAAGTACATGGGCAGGTGAGGGTTGTTTTAAGACACATATGAAAAAAGGTTCATATATCCTTTAAAGTGAGGGAGATATTCTACATTCTGCTCACCGAATGAGTAGCCGGGAGATGCCGAGTGGTCGCTGGATGGTGCTTTAGCATTGGCTGCGGTACTGGAACTCTGCAGCCGGATCCCAGACCGCACAGTGGCTCTGAGCACCTGTGTGCAGCGGTGGAAGAAGTATTCAGGAAAAGTATCAATACAGCAATGTAAGCCAGAAAAAGCACTTAACAAAGCAGATAAATCTGATAGGTACTGAGATGATTAATGGCATAAATTGATTGTTGGTCACTGTGCTTCTATCTCCCTTTCTCCCTCTCCTCTTTATTTATCCTTCCGCTCTCTTCTCCTTCTCTCTCACTCCATCAACCCCAACTGGTCAAGGCAGATTGCCGCCCAGCCCAATTCAACCTGAGGTGTCTTCCTGTTTAACGGGAATTTTTCCTGGCTGCTGTCGCCAAATGCCTGCACATGTGGGAATGTTGGGTCTCTTTGAATTAAATTAAAGAGTACGGTCTAGACCTGCTCTATGTGAAAATCGCCTTGAGATTACTTTTGTTGTGATTTGGCACTATATAAGTAACAATTGATTGATTGATTGATTGATTGATTGATTGAAGAAAGAAAGAAGAAAAAAAAAGTTTTCTCTAATCTTTTTTTGTGTGTGAAATATTAGATCACTTGTACATTTATTTACAATAAACCATGTGAGACTTTTAGAGGGGAAACAAACTTATAGACATCTGACATGTTACCTGGACTACACATTTGCTTTTTTGTAAGATATCAAAAAGGGTAAGAAACCACTTGGGTCATCTTTAACAATATGTTGTATTTTAAGAACTTGTTATATTATCCAGTATGTCAAATCATCACCTGAAAAATACCTAAAAGGCAGTCATTAAATGTAGTGGTGTAGAAAAGTGCAATATTTCCCTCTGAAATGTAGTGGTTGTATAAAGTACCGTCACATGGAAATACTCAACTCCTCAAAATTGTACTTTAGTGCAGTATGTGAGTAAATGCGTTTGTGTTAATTTCCACTACCGCCTTTGAGTACGTGGAAGAGCAGATAGCTATGTTTATTATTCATATGAAACCTCTACGTCATAATGTTGTTTTACCCCATAAGACTTATGTCTACCTTGAGACGGTAAAGTAGGTGAGCTAGTCGAAACTAAAGAGAAAGCATCTAAAAACATGTCTCACACACATTAATAGCAATGTAACCGAGCTATGTGCTAAAACCATTGCTAATGCTAGCCAGTGACGTAACTAGCATACCTTTGTCTTTGTTGACCTAAAAAGGGGTAAAAATGTAAATGTACGGCAACGAGCCGTATGTAAGCAATCTTTATTAGTCACCCCCCCCCCCAAAAAAAATATAAGTAAATAATATTAAGAGACTCACCTTATTGAGCAGCATTGTTATGACAGCAGAGCAGTTTGACCACTACCTCTGACCTAGATATAAATGAACGTCGTCTCAGCCAATCACAGCAGCGGGTTTTGGTCATGTGATATCGCCAGGCATGGGGGTATATGACTTTTACCCTAGTTTGTTACCCAACCTCACCTCTGTGTTTTACAACCACACAGTATAACTCAACAGTACCTCCAATGACACACCTTTACTCATCTCTACGAGTAACATAAAGGTGCCAAATAAAAAACACATGCAAATATCACTAAGGTGCATTGTGAGTTAACATTTAAAGATACATCTATTAGTATATTAGAGTATCCACTATTGCAGCATATACATATTTAGGATGGTAGAAAAAGTATTCAGTGAACCTATCCATAAAGTACAGGTTTTACAATGTTTTAAAGTGTGCCCTAAAACAATAATCAGGTGCCCATATAAACACAGAAATTGTGCTTAAAATGTTCTTCAGTCATTTTGTGCAAAATGCAATTTAACATCATCTAAAGCAGGGGTGTCAAACATACTGCTCGCGGGCCAGAACCAACTCAATAGATAACTTTGTAAAGTATGAAAATTGAAGAAATTTTCCTGCTGCTTCAGAGGTTTTTTTCCACCCTGACCAGAATACAATCCTCTGAGATATCAAATCATACATATTGTAGTCATATTTAAACCATTCATATATTGAACATTGTGCAAACGTTGTCAATCAGCAGCTTCTGTACATAATAATCTGTAAAAAAAAACAAAAAAAACCAAAAAAAAATTGCACTCATTTCCCCCAGCAATATATATATTACATATTTTTTGTATGTTATTATGCAATGGTTTTACTGGTCTGGTCTGGAACTTCAACAGCTGATAACTGTAGTAATACAGCTGTGAATTAGGAAGGGTTATCATACCAAAATATTATCTACAGACATGGATCCTTGTTCCATTATAACTAACCTTCACCACCTTGAGTGGTACCGACAACTGAAACATTGACCTCTGGCCCATGGACTCAGTGCTTTCACAAAATATTTACACAATGCGATTTTTGATAAATAATCATCATTCATGTGGATATAATGACAAAGTGGGTAAAAGGCAAATAATACAACAGCTAGAACAATCTGGTAAGTTCAGAAAATTACATCATTTTACTGTAACGCTGCCTTTAAAACCAGCAAAAGAATCATGCCATATCACCATATTATAATATGCCAAACAAGCCAGTCAGTTATACCCAGGGTGGGCAGAATAATGACAAAGTTGGTAAAAGGCAAATAATAGAACAACAGGAACACCAGGAAAAAACACCTATGCTATATCACGATATTACAATATCCAAATTGTGGGACGATATCTATAAAATATTAGGATATCCATATAATATCGACATATTGCCCAGCCATACATATAAATAATATATTATATATATAAAGCCTACTATGACTTTTTCCTTTAAATCTGAATTATGTTAATTATCAAGCTGGAGGTCCATGAAGATCAGATGCTTTGACTGTGAATAACGTGTGAAAAAAGGTAATACGTGTGTGTTTTATTTTCTGCAATTTTCACACTTTGCAAATGTATCCAGTGGGGCCCAATTTGCACCCCTTGATGGACATGTTTTAGGAGCCGATGGTCGTTTCTAGAAGATTAAACTCCAGGACACCAGGTGGTGCTCATGACCCTTCAGGACGACAGTCAGTCTCCAGCCGCCATTAAAACAAACACAGAGGAAGAAGAAGTCTGATCATGCGACAACATTCAGGATGGTAACTAGCATATTGTTGATTATTTAATGGCCTGTCAGTGTGGTTTATGACAACTTTATAGCCGTATCAGGTGAAACTGTCCGCTTGGCTCCATTATATCCAAGTTTAGCTTCATATTGAGGCATAATCAGTGTCCAGCAGCTAGTTTGGTGTAGCATCAGTGTTAGCATGTAGCACAACCTGTGTTTGATATTCAGCCAATAACTTTCATCATATGGCTGATGTAACCTGAGCAGTGAAATGATGAAGGCGGTAGTTTAACCACATGTGAAATGAATAAAACAAGTTCAGTCAGAAATGTTTTTATTGAAATGTCTGATGTGTGTTTTTAATCAGGGTACCCAAGTGAAAGATGTCATCATCAAGCCTGATGCTCCCAACTCTCTGCTGCTGGACAAACATGCAGACTACATCGCTGCCTACGGCTCCAAAAAGGATGACTATGTAAGTAAGAGATGAATAAATGTTTTCTCAACCTTTACATACTGTTCAGGATCAAATTTGACCTTTTTTTTAAACATTTGAGAGCTGTAATAACTATACTCTATACACATTTCTTTTAGCTGGACTTTTCCTAATGTGACCCACAGTATATAAATATGGAAAGACAATGCATCGTTTCTCACATTTTTGTGCAGCTGATATACAATTTTAAATATGCAAATGTACAAGTTTGACTTGTGTTTATTTAAAAAATCAAAAATCAGCATTCAAACATATTGCTTTCATCATGTTCTTCTGGACTATAAAATAGTGATTGTGAATGCCTTTTTTTCCCCACAAGATTAATCAAACATTTATTAATGACTGATCGGGAATTTATGAATGGGAAATGGTGTAGGGAGTAATTATGAGTCAGATTACGAACGGTATGTGAGGGTTAAGTAATACTGGACTTCATTGGTTCTCAGAGGGGAAATATGCGTGTTATAGCAGTGCAGGACACGGTGAGAGCTAGCTTATTTTTCTTATTTATTTAAATTTTCTAAACATTTTAATCATCTGTACTTTCTGCTATATAAATAAAGTGTGACCTGAAAAAGTTCTGCTGTAGTAATGTATGTTATATACCTTCTGTATACTGTGTACTTATGCATTTATTAAGGAAATGATTTTTTACATCTCATTATTACACAGGTTTAAAAAAAAAAAAAAAAGCGAGAGTAAGACTCTTATGTCTCCACTTTCCTTGACAGTGCAGTATTAACAACATCACAGAATAACAGCACAAAATAAAAAACCGGCAGTGCTCTCCTTGAGGTAGTGATTTTTCCAGAAAATGAGGGGTAATACAGTCCAGTGAAGTGTGTGTGTGGTGTCTTGGCAGGCAGCTGGCTATTATGTTTGAGTTCAAAACATACATATTATTGTGTGTATGTATGATAAAGAACTTATCCACGGGTTGTACAGTAAACCGATCCTGTATTCAAGTTGATTTTATGTCCTCTCTGTGTTTGTCCAGGAGTACACGCTCTCAGAGTACCTGCGGATGAGCGGCATCTACTGGGGCCTGACGGTCATGGACCTGATGGATCAGCTACCCAGAATGAACCGGCAGGAGATCATTGACTTCATCAAATCCTGTCAGCATGAGTGCGGAGGCATTAGCGCCAGCATTGGACACGACCCCCACCTGCTCTACACCCTCAGCGCTGTGCAGGTGACTGCTAAGACAACATAAGATTTGACAAGATTCGATACTTTGCTGCAATTTGAGGCTGATGATGTGTCGTCCCCTATACAAAATTGGGCAGAGAACGTAGAAGAAAGAAATCCAAATATATTTTAAACCTAAATGACACACAGAACTATAAAATCAATTAGGTGCTTATTGTTCTGTATTCATTAATTTCACTGGAATCTCTTTGTGTCATTTTCATTTTCTAGCAGTTTTGGTGATTCATTCATTTCACTCTCTTTAGCTGCCTAATTATCTATGCTTTTTTAGAATAATTTTCTCCTGTAGGATCTTTATTATTAAGTTGATGTTTTTATTTATTCAGCTCCCTGAAAAACTTCTGTTAATCAACTTGATTGCTCTGCTTTTTGTTTAATCACAGTATTTATTTAAAATCTCTTCCCCAGATCCTGTCCTTGTATGACGACGTGGATGCGATCGACGTTGATAAAGTTGTAGAATACGTCAAGGGCCTGCAGCAGGAAGACGGCTCATTTGCAGGAGACAAATGGGGTGAGCAGTGTTTGTTACCTCAAGAAACATTTACTTTTCAAATTTGATTTAAAAAAATGAAATAAAAGAAAAGCACACATGGATTTTATCCTCAGTTTTTAGGATTGTCACACTTAATAGTGCGTATATTCTTTTCAAATATACGCATATCTGCAACTTGCATATTATCTCATAAGAAACAAGTATGGTGTTGAGTCATCTGTGAATTTAACCAAAGTTCAGACAGTACTATTAGGTACTATTATAAGTTAAATGATATCATCAAGAAGAAACACTTTTTTTCATTGTGTCATTTCGATAAGACTGAAGATGAAGTCCATTTCATGTTTCAATGCACATTATATGATGATTTAAGGGCTGTAAGTTTTAGTACATGAAAAGTTAAAGTAAATGAAAAGGTGTGTCCAAACTGGTGCTGTGTGTAAAAAGTTATGTTTATGTCTGACAGATGTTTTTTTTTCACTACTGACATTGTATATTTGTTATAAGAGAAACGTGTTAAAATGTTAAAAAAACTACATAGAAATAACAACACAATTCTTTAACATAGTTCTTGTTAGTAAAAACCTTGTGAATTAATCACATGACTCATTTATCTGAATTATAGCCTGCTTTAAAAATCTGAAATAGAAAATGAATATATAATGCTATATTATAACAATGACCTTTTTTTGTCCTTACAGGAGAAATAGACACAAGGTTTTCCTTCTGTGCTGTTGCTACACTTGCATTACTGGTATGTGTATGAGACTTTAATACAAGGATGTTATTATTAGGTTTATATAACAATATATGACTTGAAGATGACTCTCGGTCCTCTGTTCTTCCCAAAGGGCAAGATGGACGCAATAAATGTCGACAAAGCTGTAGAGTTCGTCTTGTCCTGTATGAACTTTGACGGAGGTTTCGGCTGCAGACCTGGTTCAGAGTCTCATGCTGGACAGGTGAGTGTCACCTGTTATTAAATGTGACACATTGACACATATCAGACTGCAGGCTGAGTTTACAGTGACAGGATAAAATGCTCTCAGTCTGACATGTGGCTGATATAATATCAAACACCCGTGTCATGAATTGAAATCCTCCTCAGATAAAACCAGTGTGCCCTTTTCCTTTTTATCCTTCAGATTTACTGCTGCACTGGCTTCCTGTCTCTCACCGGCCAGCTGCACCAGGTGAATGCTGACCTGCTGGGCTGGTGGCTTTGTGAGAGACAGTTGCCATCTGGAGGTCTCAATGGACGACCGGAGAAGGTTTGTGCTCCGACTGACAAATGACATCCAGCCCCATCTAGTCTTGGGGGAAATTTAGTCTGTTAAATTAGCAGAACTACTCAACATTTGTAAATAAAACATTGTATCAACATTTGCAGTGTCAGTAATATTTTAGCAGCGCTAGCAGTGTGGTTCTAAGGATTGCACACTCGACGCCCAAACTGAATTATCAACAACGATTAGATTTATTGGGAATTTTGATTTAACTGGAATTCCAGTGATTTGTCGATTGATTAGTTGATGGACAGAAATTTAATCTGCACCTGCTTTGATGATCAATTAATCACTTTGTGACATTTCTTAAGTAAAAATGCTAAAAGTCTTATAACAGCTCCTCAAATGTATAATTTTCAGATTTTCTGGATTTTCCTCTATGACAGTTAACTGAATATCTTTGACTGTTTGTTGACTGTTGGTCGGGACAAAACATGACATTTTTACATTGAATCATGAGCTTTGGGAAGCAGTGAATGTCATTTTTCACCATTTCACATTTTAAAGACCAAATGACTAATCAGCTAATTGAGTTGTTCAGGTGTAGAATTGATAAAGAATGAAAAAAACTTCTTTTAAAATAGTTTTACAATCAAACAAAGGTGGTAGCTGTCGATACCATAATATTAAAAAAATGTTGAAGCTAAAATAACATGGAAACATTAATTTAGCTGAACTCCCACCAAGCAACCACTTCAGAATGTTTTGTAAATAACAACTATTTTTATTTTCTCTTTCTCACTCAGCTTCCAGATGTGTGCTACTCATGGTGGGTTTTGGCCTCACTGAAAATCATCGGCAGGATCCACTGGATCGACAAAGCCAAGCTGCGACTGTTCATTCTGGCCTGTCAGGACGAGGAGACGGGAGGTTTTGCTGATAGACCAGGAGACATGGTGAGCTGTCAAACACAGTTCCTGTATTTTTTGCTTTTTTGCATGACTATGACTCTTATTAACTGTCACCAAACTCTTCCGCAGGTGGATCCTTTCCACACACTGTTCGGAATTGCAGGTCTCTCCCTGCTCGGAGACGAAACGATCAAGGGGGTGAATCCTGTGCTGTGCATGCCAGAGGACGTCCTGCAGAGGGTCAGCCTGCAGCCGGAGCTCCTGAGCTAGCCCCCCTGACACGTTACGCACTCATCACCACACACTCATACACACATCCACTCAGCAACACCCCCTACCACCACGGCAGGATGTCTGGAGCATAGAGAGGACCACAACACATCTTAGTGTTAGCTGAAGTCTACAGTCAGCGTTTGATCACCGCTCAGTGACTATTTCGAGGACAGATGGAGCCGCGCAGCTCTGGCAGGATTCCTCTGAGCCATTCAGTTTTATTCCCTCTGCCACTCAGTTTATTATCAAGTCTGTTTTGTTGGTTCGGCTGCAGCAGGAGTGAGTTTGAGTAGTGAAATCATCGTTGCTAAAGGCCAGAAACCATTAAGTAACATTCCTGAACTTTTCAACTTTTCAGTGTCACTTTGAGGACAAACATCTAAACGCATAGGGAACTGTTGTTTTCAACACTTCCTCAGCTCCTCCTCTTGCCAAGAAAGTTATTATCTTAATTAGTTTCTTTTGCCAGGAACTTGTTTTCCTCTGCTTTCTAATCATGTTTGTTACACGAATGGCTGAGGGATATTCAGATTTAGTTGACAGCTTGGTGCATTTGACCGTGAAAGAGTAGACGGATTATGTGCGGAAGAGATGAGCTGAGGTAGAGGAAACATAATGAAGTTAGGTTTGCCCCTTTCATTATGTTTAAACACTTGACTTACTTTTTCTTGTTTCTCGGTTCTGCCCTGTTAATGCACGTTTTCAGATCAAATAACTTATGTATTTAAAAAGTAAGACTATCCTGTTAACACTAGAGCAATCGTATGGACACTGTGATAATAGGCCCCATAACTGGAAATGCAACCTGACAACAGGACAAAGATAGTTTTGATCGTGTTGTTGCATTAAAGGTATAGTTGACAATTCTGGAGGAAGATCGTACAATACGCTTTTTGTCAAATTCAGCAAATATCTCCAAGTGGTCTGCCAGATGTGTGTGTGTGTGTGTGTGTGTGTGTGTGTGTGTGTGTGTGTGTGTGTGTGTGTGTGTGTGTGTGTGTGTGTGTGTGTGTGTGTGTGTGTGTGTGTGTGTGTGTGTGTGTGTGTGTGTGTGTGTGTGTGTGTGTGTGTGTGTGTGTTAAAAAATAAACCGGGTGTTCATACGCAGCGTTGGATCTTAAATGAGATATACAAAGAAAGTGGCTCAGACCAAGGCATATAACACTAGTCCAGCCAATCAGCAGTCTCCTTTCTCCACCACCCATTGAACGGTAGCGAAGGCTGATGAGACTCTTCTATTTTTTCCCACTTTTGATAAAAGTGTGAGAACAGAAGCGACCGCCAGTGCACATCCATGAATTTGTAGGAGCCTCTGAAGGAGCAGCGTAATTGGGCGTTAGTTCAAATATCATCAATCTTTCTCCAGAATGACCAACTCTACCTTTTAAACAAAACCTCAGTTTACAGTTTTCAGTACAGGCAGGCAGGCAGGCAGGCAATTAATTTTTTGGCAGGATTTGGAAGAAGCAGCAAGGTTTGGTGACTGGAGACACCCAGAGGTAGAACACATGGCAGGTGTCGTAGTAGTATATTTAACGTCTTATCTTCAGTCTCAGCTACACTAGTTGTTTAAATCTTGTTACTCAGTCCAGTGTTTGTAACACAGCTGTCGGCAGAGGGGTTAGATTTGCCCCCACACACTGCGTGTCATGACACATTTCCAGTCTTAAGTTTTAATTATTCACAAAACATTCTGTGTGATGGCTCTTAGACAATTTCAGACTTATTTTTATTAAATCTATCAGATACCTTTTCTTTTAACTAATATTAATGTTGCTGCATTGACGTCTTACTGAATGCAAATGTCCCCAATTTAAGGCATTCTTGTTAACTTGAGTGGCTTATTAACAGCATTACAATGAAAGCTGATGTCGACCAGGTTTTAAACTTTGGTTCCAAAGGATTTGTGCAACTTTTAAGATGATTGAAATCTATAAAAAAACCTGAACTCTAACTTGAACTCGGACCTGAACAACTTGTCTTTTTGGCGTGGGGGCAAACCTAATCTGAGAAGCTACGTACTGTTAGAAAACTGGATGTGTGAATATTAATGTAACTTATTTGTTGTTTTGTCTGGTTTGGCAATAAATGTACAATTTTCCCCTCAAGTTTGGTACAGTTTTTTGTCGCACTCTAAAAGCTTAAGGAGCATTTTACAAACACTTTATTTTTAAGATGCAGAGACGTGTATCATTCAGTATGTGAGTGAAGTGAGCTCTAACTCAGCCTGTTTATTTGGTCACTCAGATAAAGGATCATAAGTCTGTTAGCATGGTGGATGTAGCAGTTTATTGGCTGCTCATGCTTGCTTATATGTTATATTAATAGAATCAAATGGGTTTATTAGCTAGGTTTTTTTTTTTTATCTGTCGAAATTTAAGTGTGGTAAATAATCAAAATCTGCCAGTTTCATAGAAGATATCTACACCTGACCAAGACTTATCAAAGTGATCAGTGTTATATGTTAGTTTGTTCTGGTTTTGACTACAGCTGCAAAATTAGTCAATCCACACACACAATTCCAAGTCAAGTGTTTTGATTATCGATTTATCATTTTGAGCTATGTTTTGATGGAATAAAATGCTAAATTCTGTGATTCCAGCTTCTTAAATGTGAATATTGTCAGATATCTTTAGTCCTCCGTGACTTAAAATACTGAATATCTTTAGGTTGTGAACTGTTGGTCAGGACAAAGTAAGACATTTTAAGTTGCATTTTGGGGTAATCAACATTTTTCACCATTTTCTGATGTTTTATAAACCAAACACATATTCAATTGATAGAGACAATGATCCAAAGATTATTCCATGGCTAATAACTATTGAATAATGACCAGTTAATTCACTTATCTTTTTCTTCTTTGTTTTGTACAATATTTGACCAAAACAAATCTATCAGCATGAAAAAATAACACTTTTTATTTTTCTCCGCTTATTAATACTATCACTCCACTAGCAGACAGATAACCCTTAAATCATCACGTATCTTTCTCTGTCTGTGGTTTCTACGCCTGATGAAGTTTGAGAGTCTGTAGAGTAAGTAGGCACCACTAGATGGCAGCCTCACCTTTCAAAATGCATCAATGGTGCAACTAAACTACAATATAAGAGGAGTTTTCATGAAGTGCTCCGATAAGAAACTCATCAAGTTGTGGATTTATTTATGGATTTCAGACAAAATTCAATATAGGTTTAATTCAATAAAGAAATGTCTATTATGAAGCCATCACAGTGAGATGGAGTCAATGAAGTCCTATAGTTGTATCTTTAATATATGTTGGGAGTCCTTTAAGTATTTAAGTATTGTGTCGATTATCTGCCAATTATTTTCTTTTCTATTAATCTCCTCGTCTGTAAAAAGCCACAAAAATGTGAAAGAATGTCTATTATACGTTCCTAAAGCCCAAGCTGACATATTCTAACTTCTTGTTTTGTTTGACTAACAATTCAAAACCCAAAAATATAAATTTTCATTTCTGTAGAAGACAAAGAAAAACAGCAAATAAACCAGAAACTAGATCCAGTTCATTTAAAGCATTTCGTAAAATGACTGAAAATGATTAATTGACATATATAACATATTACATATTTAGACATTGAATGAAACACTTTCACCTTTTCTCATGCATTTTACATCCTAACATCTCATCCATATTGAGTGTTTCCAGAGAGGGTGTGGTAATAATGCTGGCTCCCCAGAAATGCTACACCTGATCCTGTATGAGAAATGATGTTTTATAGTGGTGGCAGCCTGTAATAATGGAGCAGTGCAAAGATTGATGCACTCTGCTTGAATAATTAAAGGGAGGTAATTCTCTCCTACTGTTTTCTACCATGTAATAAAGATAAGAACTTCCCCTGCAATGTACAGCCTGAAGAGAAAATTACACTTTACCTGGAACAATTTCCAACAATGGCTTTCATAAAATGTCAGACTAATGATAAAGTGATAACGGTCTATGTGGGACACTTTTATCTACGTACACTAATTACAGCATTGTGATAGCGAAAGACTTGGTTTGTTTTAATATTCTGATGCACGTCTGGTTTCCTACTACATGCATTTTTCATCAAACAATGTTCTGAGTGTCAAAATGTGCAACAAAACCAAAAAAAAACAGCAACCCTGTGAGTTTTGTATTTATTTGTCTATTTATTTAGTCGACGGGGGAGCAGTAATCTGTGGGCCCCTGGTGTCTGGACAGAGACAAACATGCTGGTTGTTAGGCTGCTGAGAAACCCCACCGGCTCTCATTAGTGAGGAAGAGAAAGATGGAGAGGGAGACAGAAGGTGGGAGCGAGTAAAAAGAAAGTCTGAATGATAGATAGAAGCAGAGACCGAAGAAACATAAAAACTCATGGATGGATCAGAGCATTCAGCTCTGTGTTCTGTTTGTTTGCAACGAAAACTGCAACCCATTTTAACTCCCTTTCCTCTACGCTTCTCTCCTCTCCTCACTCCTGTCACCTTCTTGTTATCTCTATGCACAAAATACTGCGGATTAGTCCAGGCCCCGGGGGCTGCAGCCAAAAGCTGCTGAACTACAGACACAGCAGACAATCACTTAATAAATGTTTAATTAAACCACAGCAGGGTTATGTGCGGATGCTGCGATGACTCATGAGTTGGTTGGAAAATGGAAATGCTTTAAAATTTAAAAGCATTTCACCCAAATCTTTCACCCAGTTTGTGGTTGTCATCAGGGACATAATGTGACATGTATTTGTTATTCAGCTCCAGGTCTGATTCTGCACAGCACTCCGACCTTTGTTTGGAGACTGTTTGTTTGCACTGAATTCATAATTTACTTTGTGTCTATGTGGAGTTTTCTACCTATCAAGTTTCTGCTGATGGAGCTGGTTGCTGGTTGCTTTGTTATAGTTCTGCTGTCCTCCGACAAACAAAAATAAAGATTCAAAAAAAAGAATATCAGATGTGGTCCAAAATTTCACAATTAAACACATCTATGGAGCAGCAGACATTTTACTTCAGTTTTTTGCAGTGTTGGTTAGGGTTGTTGTTTTGATCCAACTGAAATATCACAACTATTGAATAGATTGCCATCAAAATGTATGCTGACATTTGTGATTCCCAGAGGATGAAACCTAGTTACTGGTGATCCCTCAACTTTCCTTGAGTGCCACCATGAGGTTGTCATTTTGGTTTTTAATGAAATGTCTGAAGAACTGTTGGATGGACTGTGATGAACTTCGGTACAGACGTTCATGCCCCCCTCAGGAGGAATTTCGTTGATCCCTTAACAAGTCAAAATGTTATTTTTCCATTACTTACTGCAGAATTCCTGCATCATTACACCATCTTTTCCAGCTATATTTTGTGTTTAGTGCTAATTGGCAAAGTTCAGCATACTACATATTGCAAACATATTATTAATAATAATAATAATAATAATAATAATAATAATGATATATAATAATAGCATGCTGACATTAGCATTTAACACAGAGTACTTCTGTGATTAAAGCACAGCCGCATAAGCCACTAGCATGGCTGTAGACACTTAATCTTTTTAATCGTTTTTCAGCTATTTTACCAGGGATGGATTATCGAAAAAGGCCTACCGGGTACATGGCCAGTGGGTCATGGTGTACCGTCAAAAGTAGGATGTCCCAAAACACATGATTTTGTTCCTAATCCTTCAAGTATTGTCAATGAGTTGATACAAAATCTGATCCAGTATTTTTATTGTAATCAAACTTTGAGCACAAGTTCAAGCAGGACGGCAACTGTCAGCCTATTACGTCACACTGAGCTCCACTTTTCAATTATTATCCAGTTATTTCACTAGTCTCTGCATGCAGGCTTTCCTATCATCCAATGATCATCTTAGCTGAGGAATATTTAAACCACCTTACTTGTCTGTATGCCATATCTGACCCCCCTCCACCACCCCGCCACCACCTTGTCCCTGGCTCCCCTTGCATATTGGATGTTATCCACAGGGGTGTATCCTTATCTATTTAATTGATTGGGCCGATGTCAAAGACTATCAAATAACATTTTAAAATTCATGTCAACTTGTGTCTTCCCTGATTGAACTTTGGTTACTTTTCTTTTTAATACATCTGGATATTGCACACTTAAATGAACAAAGTCATATTTAATAGGCTACAATATAGTGTTGTGTATAATGTGCAAATTCAAGGCTTTAGGAAGCATCTATTTTTCAACAAACAGCAGCAATTTAGAGTTCTGGTTATCCTGTAAAAAGGTGTAAAATGACTGCAAACATTAGTATGTCAACAGCTTCTTTAAAAGTGGAGTAATATAAACCCAAATATCACATAAGAATCTATCCTGTGCTATTATGAATACTGTAGCTATAGTGAGCATGCTTTCAGCTATGTGTAACTGTAGCCTTTCCATCAGCTTATTTGTTGAAAATCAATAGTGAGTTTGGAAATAATAGTATTACACTGGAAACATGATGAGGCAGCACATGCACAGAGATAGAGTTGATGAGTTTTGAGAGCTATTTACTGTAACTGTTGAAAAGATCACTGCAGGGTGTTCAGGAGATGTTAAACCAACTTCGACCAATCTTAATAAGGGGAGGACTCTCTGATTGTCCCTAACTATAGATTTAACTGTAGGTTTAGATTTGTGCACTAGCCTACAAATGTAGGGGGTAACAGGGTTGGTTGTCACATTCAATAGATCTCGGTTCCTAGAGGGCACTGTTAAGAAGTGTTGGTAATGAAAGTTTCAGAATTTGGTTGAGATGTTACTTCCAAAATCATTTCTGGAGTAAACCACTTGACATTCAGTTGAGAGGACGTTTATTGTTTTTCATGTGATAATGTAAATATCCAACTCTCTTCCAGGCTTTTACACAATGAGTTCATAATAAAACAATCATTACCATTAAAAAGTATGAAGAGAGGATGATAGTCTAGATAGGGTTTTTCTTAGCTATGCTACAACATGTGGTTGTTAGCTTGGCTGTTTTCTAAGGTTGCCTCCATTTTTGATTAACCCTCCCTTTAAAATAACATCAGGGTCAACCAACCCCACAGTGTGTGACTACCAACCCCGTGATGAAGACGGTTGTGCACAAGACGTATTTTATGGTCCACATCTTTTGAACAGAATCAGCTTAAGGAGAGTAAAACTACTCCATTTCTACTTGACACCTAAGGCTTCCATTACCCATTGAAAGGAAATCTATTCAGGTTACGGTTTATGAGAAATTTAAAGGAAAGTAAAAGATGACCAACTCTGTTCTCCCCTATTATTTGAAAGTACTACTATATATTTTTTGTTTGATAAACAGGGATGTCCTCTAATTCCATTTGGGATGTGCCATGATATGCATGACACAAAGATAACAATACTGACTGACTAACTAACTAACTAACTAACTAACTAACTAACTAACTAACTAACTAACTGACTGACTGACTGACTGACTGACTGGCCGACTGACTGACTGACTGACTGACTGACTAACTGACTGACTAACTAGTACTAGTTGCAGTTATCAATTCAAAATCTTTTTCTGGAGAAAGGGTTTGAAATGCACACAGTAAGATTTAGGCACAGGTTTCCCAGTGATAAAATTCACAAATTGACACAAGCATATAGCACTGATTTATATATTTTAAACAGGACTCGAAAAATATTCATTATTAAACCACTCCATGTTCATGGCACATAATTATATTTTATTCACTAATCAAGGGTTGTTCAAGGTGTTTGCTGCTGTTGTCCATTGAGCAGCACCACTGAAGCTGTGGGAGGTAAACTGATTTGCACAAAGGCACCACGAAAGTCTCCAGCTTGAATTTCTGGTTTAAAGGTTTTGTTGAATGTACAAGACATATTTTTGACAGTTATTGATACATATTTTGTGCAGACATTTGATGAAAAGTTCATTATTGACCTTGGAACTAGCTGTTCAGCTGTATTTAAAACCCTCTTGTCCACGTTTGGCTTAAAGCAGTGGTAAGCCAATAGCAGCTTTATGAGTTTTCTCTTTGATAGATTGCATCCAATCTTCTACATTATTCTTCATAAATCTACAATACATAACTTCTATTGTACGACGTAAGTACAAGGCTCATGTAAATACCAATAAATATGACCTCATTTTTAACTTATGAGATGAATAACACAAGTACATGACATACCAGTAATTTGCGTTAATAATTGTACTTAGCTTCAACTATAAACAAATCAGGCCACAGTTTATTATGTGTGGATAAAATGTCAACTACACTTCTAGTTTCATATGTGCTCATATTTATTATGAATTTTTGCCAAATGAGTATTAAAGTTAAGCAGCTGTAACTCTGTTAGTCCTCATTTATTAATGGGAATTATGACATCTGTCCTGAGATACAACGCTTAAACTGTTTAATGAATCAGTTTAATTAATTGAATGGATTAAAATAGATAGAAAATTAAACATTAAAAACTGGGCTGCAGTGTTACCTCATTGCTCTGTGACTGTGACTCTTAAAAAAGCTGAAAAGATAATAAAATGTTGCTCAAACTTAAAATTTGAACTTCCAAATAGATTACTTTGGTGAAATTATTACGAATGACACAGATACCAATGCAAATGGAGTTGAAAGTCAGTTTTTATCGTTTTGCATGGTAAATAAAAATGTGGTAGGATTTTGATATTACATATTTAGAGTACATTAAGAGTTTTTTTTAAGAGCCATTTTGTCCAATAAAAGGACTACTGTGTATCAGTTTTGCTACCTAGGATGTCAAAACTTTGAACCTCAATATTTCAAAACCAGTCAATTAATTTTATATTGTACATGTCATTCATGTCATGAGGAAAAACTAAATAAAATATTATCACAAAAATGAACATAAATGGACATAAATGCAATACTTTCTGGTTTTGTGAAGTTTTTCTCTTCAACCAACATACCTGATGATCAGCAGGAGGCAGTAAAGCACAAAGGCTGGACTGACAGACTATACAGTACATGATGATGGTGAAATGGACCTGACATTGGGCTCAGTATAGAAATAAAGTGGCCTTAAAGCTACTTAAGAGGGAAATTTGATTTTCACCCTAGAATCAACAGCCATCAGGTGATTCATTACTTTCAATATGAATATAAATGAATCTTGTGTTCAAAGATGAACCATTACCAAAATGACACAGTGTGCAAAAGAACACGTCGTAATTAGATTTCAATGTACGCTTCTTTTCAGCGGCAGGAGAGACAAATCTGTCATATTGAGTTAAAATGATTCATCCTCGTAAGCCTTCTTGGAAGGAGAGAGGAACATGGGATGGGAGCTTATCCGCTGTTTCTGTAGCTGGAGGCGATCTAATGTGCAAGTCGAATCTCAGCCGCTGCACTGAAATACTTCACTTGTGTGAAAGTCCTGCTTGAGTTGCACTTTATATTCAGGTCGAAGTGAAACTAAACCAGTACAGAGAGCGACTATTAGATTACAAACACGTTCATTTATTTTGAATGCAAAATAAGAGCACACACGCACGCACGCACACACGCACACGCACACGCACACACACACACACACACACACACACACACACACACACACACACACACACACACACACACACACACACACACACACACACACACATAAGTGTATGTCTAACAAATCAATTTCCATTTTGTCCATTTAGTGTCACTATCTTCCTTTGGGTTTATGTTCATTTATCTTAATTTTTCTCCATTTGAGTTTCTTGTAGTTTTACAATGTGGGTCAGTCTTTACTCAACTATCTGTATCCACTTATCCAGAGTCACTGGGTTAACTTTGCATTTCCTTGTTATAGCTCTTCTACAAGCAACCATATATTCATCCTTTCGCTGTATAGAACCATTTGTAAAATTACAAAAAAACTAATCGAAATACCCATTAGAAATATTATATCTTAATATTTTTTTCATTGCTGTACTTAGTTAAAAAGTTAATTAAAAGTAAATAAAGAACTTATTTACATTACAATGAAAATGAAAACTGAAACTTGTAGATAATCTTTAAACAAGCTCATGTAGATCATTTGATCATCTTTCTTTTTTCAGTTTTTTACGAACATTTTTTCACTTAGTAAAGAAGCACTGTAAAATACCGTAAATATGGAGAAAGTAGAAATAACTGAGATGCCACTCTGCTCATTAACTGTTTCTCTACATTTGCATTTCACTCAAGTAGATTTTTTAGCTGTTGAATAGCTTTAGGATGATGACTATGCAACTGCATCATCTCTGGTTTGAGGAGCATTTGTCATCTCTCCAACTGTCATAGTCCATTAAAGTCAATAGTACCAAAAATGTGTCTTAAAAAATAGTTGATAAATGAATATTCACTGTTTCAAGATTGTAAAACAAATCATAAATGACCCGTAACATCTACTAGCACTATGTCATTATTCACGGCCAATTCAACATTACATTTTGAATCAAATAATTGTACTGAGCCTCGAGAGGGAACTTAATTTAATTTATATTTGTGTCATTTAGGACATATTTGTATTCAATGTGGCATAGTCAAGCTTTAGCTAAAAAAATGCACATACAAAAAAAACTAAACTGTGTCTCACAATTCAGGGTAATCCCATAGAGCGGGTGATGGAAACTAAGCTCCTGGGTTTTACACTTGATGAGAAAATGTCTTTGTCTAGTCATACTGACAAAATAAGCCCACATCTAAAATGTGCAGAACAATATCTACTATTGAAAGGTCATGTGTGCCTTCAAGCAGATTAAAACGGGTTATACAATGTTTGGTTTTAGCATGACTATTGTCAGGACTATTGTCCTGCGATATGGTCCAGTACAGCTAAAAAATGACTGCAGAGGCTTCAGATGGTTCAGAATCGAGCAGTTTCTGGTCCTGAACTGTTTATTCAAATTGGAGGTTGAGGGAATGCATGATGAAGGTGGAAGTAAGGCTGTTGCGTAGTCTTTTTACCTTCTTCTGTTGTTTCATTCTCTAACCCAGAACCAACACTTTAAAGGGGACGTATCATGCACTTATACAGGTCTATGTTTTTAATCTGGGGCTCTACTGGAATATCTTTGTATGATATTCAGCTCAAAAAACTCTACTGGCCCTTAATGCAGTGACTCAGTTCAGCCTCTGTCTGAAACAAGTCGTTTTAGCTCCTGTCTCTTTAAAGCTCCCCATCCTGATGAGCCGGGTGCGGAGGCTACACCAACAACTATCCAACAAACTATAGTAGTGGAAGAAATGTCAACCTTTTAAACAAATCAGTATATGTTAAAGCTGAAATCCAATCTGAAATATATTTAAATAGTAAAAGCAATAGTAATAGATAAGTATAAACAGCCAGAATAGTATAAAACCTATGATTGTATGTATGTGAAGTGCAGTGTGTATGTACTTATATAACTGAATAAATATCTGTTAATTTTATGTATGTACGTGTGTATGTATGCGTGACCTTTAAACAAAATGTATGTAATGCACATTTGTGTATTTAATAATCACTTTTGATTCACATTATGAAATTGAAACAAGCTTTGATCTACAAACTTCCAGTTACTTTTCATCTTCTCTATCTCTAATGCCTCATACAGACTGACAGGCTGTGAAGAACGGCTATTCTCCATCAGCTGGGAACCTCCACTGGCGGCTTTGTACATGTCTGTCAGCAGAGGAGGAGGATTTCAGTTAGCAAAGGAGGCATCATCACTCAGGCATCCTCTCACTGGGCTCACTGGACCTTGAAACCTGACCATTCTCATCAGGCAAATGGACCTGTGTAGTCCGAACCTGAAATCAGAGCACTGCTTCTCAGCTTGATGTCTTTTATTTTTAGACAAAAGCTCGGAGAGAAAAAGTTGGTGCTGAGTTGTCTCTTCTGTCAGCGTTTGTACATACAGTACATTTTGCACTGATGAGAGAAAAATCCTTCAATCCGATGATGAAAGCTGTTTTTTTTGGTGGCATTTTTCTCCTCATTATACAGTTTTGACTAATATTTATCCAGTCCACCTGTCTCTATGTTATTCAGCATTTCACACTTTTACCTTGTTAATTAGACATTACATAAAAAACAGAACTATTCTTGTCATATATATGTATATTTATGCAGATATTTCTCTCAATCTTAACTATTGTGTTTTCATGACAATGGCTTTACTTCCTCTTTGTTTTGGATCACGTGTAAAAAAAAAATAAAAAAATATTTGCCAGATCAAAATCAAACATGTACAAAAATACTGGAGTTTTAACCTTTCCCTTTGCTACAAACTAGGCTTGCACATTTGGTAAATCTAACAACAGAAGTTATCTCAGGGCTCTTTTCACATAGAGCAGGTCTAGACTGTATCCTTTATTTTTCAGAGAACTAACATACCCGAGGAGCAGCACTTGATAACACTAGCAAGGAAAAAACTCTTTAATGGGGAGAAACCTTGTGCAGTACCAGGCTATAGGTGGGTGGCTATCTGCCTTGAATTTTTGGGTTTAGAAAGAGAGAGGGAGGAGGGGAGAGACATCGAGACACACAGGGTCCACAACCATGACCTACAGAAGCTCGCCACCCATAACCAGGCAGTCCACGTCCACGATCCATAGAGATCTGTAAGATGAGAAATCACAAAAAACTAGGTGAAGAAGCCAAGTGAGTAACATGCATTAATGGTGCATGATTGTGTACAGATGGAGAAGGTGAGGAGGAAAGAGGAGAGAGGAGAGAGGAGCTCAGTGCGTCATGGGAAGTCCCCTGGCAGTCCAGGCTTACAGCAGCATAACTCAGGGCTGGTTCATAGCAAGTCTGGGCCTACCAGGCCTGGGCTGGCTTCAACCCTGTCTCCTATAATTAAATTCATGTACAACTAAATTGCTCTCCCAATGACATTTCGCCAACAAACTGTATTAGACCAACACTACGTTCTTTCCTAACCTTAACCGAGTGCCGCCAGTGCCTAAATATAACCATTAATACTGTTTCTACTGGGGGATTTTGCGCTGCAAGATCAGATAGTTTAATGGAATAAAAGCAACCAGGTACATTATCGTTGAACATTTCACTCCTACATGTAGTATAATCATTTTTTGCAACTTGCCAAATACGTTAACTAACATCATACTCTCATTATCTTGAAAGAACACATGAATTAGCAGCATTATGTTTCTAGCAAGACATATTTGTTTATGCAATTTAGTTATATATGAATGTAATTTCTAGGAAACAGGGCTGGCAGCTTCATATTAACATACAGTTAATATGACAGATGGTTAAAAACAGTCTCCAGAATATAGTGCGAGGGTTAAGAAATACAAAGAGTACAGTTGCACATTGTGAAGCAAATAGTTGCACGTGAAAAGTTTTTCAAGTGTGCTTTAGTGAAAATGTCTTACCAGCTGTTTGACGTCTGATTTTAAAAGGAAACTGCACTCTGTGACCATGTGATGCTTGATGGGTAAACCTGTCTGTCATTAAATGTGCTGCACAAAGCCAAGACAGCCATCTGAGACCCAAGACTGAAAAAAAGAGAGTTTTTATCTTGACGGCTTTGTGTTACCTTCCTCAGCTTCCCTGTGCCTGATAGCTTCTTATCACATCCAAAAAGGTGACAGAGTATCATCCACAGTCTCTTAATCATCCAGAGGTAATTTCAGATGCGCTGTCTGCAGATGACCTTGACTTTCTCTTTTCGAACGGGGTGTGCACTCTGGAGAATTTAATCCGTGATGTGGCACTCTCAGAGTTTGAGGATTACTTTTTTCATGGTCTGTTTGAAAAGCTTTAAAGAGGAGAGGCAACGAGAGAGAGAGAGAGAGAGAGAGAGAGAGAGAGAGAGAGAGAGAGAGAGAGAGAGAGAGAGAGAAAGAGAGAGAGAGAAAGAGGGAGATTTGGTGATAACCCCGATAGAGCTATTGATTTAGTGAGAGGACCTGCTTCACACCTGGTGAGATTCAAGAGAAAATAACTGAGAAGTTTAATCAATGCACCGACAGCTAATCAAAAGAAGTGAGGTGTACCAGCAGCATGTACTTGCTTTGAGGGTTTATATAAGTGTGTGTGTGTTTTTCTTTTCAACCTGCCAGTGTTTGTACTTCGGTGGATTCATAGTTGTTTGTGTCTCAGTAATTACAGTTGGTGTATATCAAATATTTTCTGTGCTATAAAAAAACTGAAAAACTCAGATTGGTTTTTTCATTTGCAAACAAGACTGACATCTTGGAAAATTTCTATTTACTCAGGGTGTCATGTCATCTGGCAGGGAGGACGGCTGCAGCTGAACTCAATTACAGCCTCCCATACAGGCAACACAAACACAAAGGCGGCATATGAATAACATGATGGAGAAGACAGACAGGATGTTTGCCAGGTTTCTATCTCTTTCTCTGATAAGTCCAACATTTTCTTTAAAAATATCCAGAAAATCAATATTGTAAACCAAATAAATTTAGAGAGATGTCCTGTCAAAGAAAATAAAATTGAACTATCTTGTCTGGTCAGTTTTTCCATTGTTGCCAGCCCTTTTGTTGGTGCTCTTGATGGCTGAAAATGGGATTTATACAATTCATTCAAATGTTCTTCTCTCAATAAAGGAATGTGATAAATGCTTTTATGTGACGACACTATCAAACTTGAACTTTGTGGCCCCATTTTTCCATTTTCACATTATAACTGGATTGGTTTTCTCTTTAATAACATTTTAAAATCATCGGTGAGGATTTACAGTGTTTGAATTGAAACTTCATATTTCAGCATGCACACAGTTTGAACTGACTTTGAAGTGTCAACAGATCAGGGTCTCTAACTGTAACTGTGCAGCTTATAAAATATTTTTATTTTATGTGGCTGACAGTGAAACACGACTGGAAGCAGGACAAGAGGACAACATGAAACGAGAGGAAATGAAAGGTTCTAGACTATAACTGAATGTCACATCTGGTGTTCAAAGCAATAAAAACACAACAAAAGGTTTGGGGAAAAAAAAGAAAATATGGTGCATCATTTATTCTAGAAAGTTTTAACTAGAATGTTGGTCATTTTCAGCCAATTACACCAATTTTGTGACTCAGAGGGAAATTTTTTTATTAATTCTATTCCCCTTTCTTTGTGCACACAATACAAAGATCCATCAGCTGCTCTTGGAAAACAGCTGAAAATGTTTTAATTTAACATAAATATTTTTTAAATACCGGAACTAATACTAATACTAACACTGGAGAAACAAAACGGTATTTAAATCTGCTAAATAAGAATTTGAAACACATAACAAACTTTCCTAGGTTACTCGTTTTCTTATTAAAGGCAACATATGCTTTTTGTGATTTTCTGTTATTTTTATACTGTTATGATGTCAGATGTCGATGTTAACCATGGTCAGATTTACAAAACTTGAGGTAAACGCATGTAAAACTGCTCCTTGCAAGGCAAAAACCATGGCTTCAACCTGTTCTGAGCAAAGTTAGTGCTACTTCCCCATCCAACTGATGTCAGATCATTGCACACGCCCAGAAATGGATTGGATTTAGGCGTCAACATATTCAGATGTATTTAAGAAGTGTGTGTGTGTGTTTTGAATCACAATGTTGTAAAGGAGCCACTCTATATGACCAAGACCCCAAAGTCATTGCACTAAGTTAACCTGTACACATGTTTAGGTTTGTATAAAGAGACAATAACAGTGAGAGAAAGTGAGGGACACTTTCTCAAATCATACCCATCTTTTTCCACATAAAACACAAATACTCTTTTTAAGTGTTTACTTCTTCCTGTCACTGCCAGTCTAAATAACTATTAACTACTAATTTAACTATGCAAATATTGACAGAAACTTTTAATGGCACAATACTGGATTTTAACAAATTAACTCACTTAAGAATTCATCAGTTAATTTAGTGCGATACAGCCTCTCTACTGCGGCAGAGGCAATTAGCCGAGCAGGAACATTAGATTTAAAACAAGATTAGTTTCTTTCTGCAGGAAGTTGTTAAGTGTGCTTGAAAAAAAAAAGTCTGGATGAGAGTTGTAGGCAATTATTCCTCACAAAAACAACTTTTTTTCAACTCAAGAAGGGCACAGAACTGCCACAAGAAGGTATAACTACACGAAGAGTAGTAAAGGAGTATTGTTGGAATATAATAGTCATACCATATTATTAAATGTTGTGAAGAAATCACAAGGTCATTAGATGTAAGTGGACTGCATTTATATAGCTCCTTTAAGTCTTACAACCACTTTAAGCACTTCACATTACACATCAAGATTCATTCATTCAAACACACATTCATACATTTATGGCAGAAGCTGCTATGCAAGGTGCCAAACTGCTCACCAGGAGGAGTTTTATTTTTCTAATGCTCATTCACACAAAATCACACACAGATGGCACAGCCTTCAGGGGCAATTTGAGGTTCAGTATCTTGCCCAAGAACTGCCGATCTTCCGATTAGTGGTAGATCCACTTTACCTCTGAGCCACAGCTGCCCTAAGGATCCCACACAGTAGTGATCTTTTGGCTCAGTGGGTATTTTGTCATTTAACATGTTTGAATCTGATCCTATCAGCAGGATTCTTCTGGCATGTTCTCACTGTGTCGGCTCCTGTTTCCTCCAGTTGCTCAGGCCACAGCCCAAAGACATATGGAACTGGTGAACTGGATACTCTCAATCACCTGGAGCATTAATGTTTGTCTCTCTTCCACTTTTTGTGCCACACCTCTCACCTAGGGGCCTTTTGTGAATAGACCCTGAACAGAATAAGGAGATATAAAACAGAGGAATGATCATAAACACGTCTCTTTTCTGGGATTTTATAATGACTCGTTTTCAACATTATAACTGAGATGTAAGAAGAAAATTAGAAAATGTAATTTGACTCACTATTTCTAATTATAACAGTGCACGGAAACCTTGAACCTGTAACCTCTACTCACAGGTATTGAGTGTGCATCCAAAGCCTGATATATGTTATTCCTCTGGGCTGTAGACGTCTGTTGTTGACCAAAAAGTATTAAAAACCCATCGATCACACCGGTACACTGGGGGACACGTTCTTAGATCACAAGGAGTTTGGGCACCTCCAAAGACTAATAACAGCGATCAAGTTTTCAGTTTCCAGAGAGTAGTTAAGTGTAATCCTCTAACTACTCTCCAGAGACTGAAAATATGGTCCATGTTATTAGTCTTTGGAGCCGTTTCCAAACAAATTATCGAGCTGAAACACTTTGTGGTGAAGGAACATGTCATCAAGTGCAACGGTGTGGCTCACTAACGGGTTTATAATGGTTTTGGGAGAACAGACCAAACAATACTGCACACTCATGATCCTGTACTTGATTGTTTGTTATAGTCCTCAGACTTTCATCAGGAAATGTTCATGGTAGATTTTGTACAACAACAGAGGCACAGAGGAATAAGATATTATCAGGGTTTGGATACGCACACTCAATACTTATAAGTAGATCAGTTCATTGTTGTTTTTTCTCTACACATAAGATTTGTTGACAATAAGAAAAATACTGAAAATTGTCATGTACTTTAACAGTTCCTTCATAGCAGGATCCCTGAAGGGTTTCCAAAACATCCACTGAATTCAATGCAACACTTTTGCATTCAGGTGATTTCAGCACTTGAAGAAAGCATTTAAACTGCAGAGCAGAGTTTATCTCTCTCAATGCAGCCGCCCCACATAAATATTCTCAGATAGGACTCCCTACAAAAAAGAATAAAAACCCAATAAACAGAGCAGACATCCTGTCAGCAGAGCAGCCTTAATGCAGCCATGAGGATACATATCTGACCAAATCACTATGTTTTATATATGAATATATTTTGCACATTATGGTAGTTTAATACCTTTTTTTTCTTGTATGAATTGAATCTTGTGTACAAAACACTGATTAAGATGTTGTTATTTAGAGATATATGATGTTTATTTAATGTTGTATCAAGCAAGACAACTTTAATTAGTATAGCACATTACGTACAACATAAAAAGCATCAAGACAGAATATAAGAGCAACACAAGGCAATATAAAAAGACATTTCAATACAATTAAAAAAGTATACAGAAGTAGACAGATAAAACGGGAAAATAAAAGTTACAGCGCAGTGTGAGATAATTACCCCCCATTTCAGTTTAATAGCATCCATTTGAAAGTGGTCATAATCATGTCAATATATGAAGATAATATATGTTCAAAGCAAAAACTGGGTACTGTTTTACATTGGTAAAAGTGTTTAATTAGTTTACTAAGTTTAATAATTTCTAAAAAAAATTAGGTAATATAATAGGAGCAAAGAAAAGAAAATGATATGAGGTATTTGTCACATTCTTTATTGTGTTGTGAATTGAACTTGCCGTCTGGGAGGCTCTGGATCTTTGTGGGTTTTTGTTGTTGTTGTTGTTTTATTCCCAAAGCACAAAGAAACCAACATCAGTTCTGCACCACACAGAAAGGAGGAAAAAATTGTAAGCGGTGCAGCTGCATCCCAACAGACTTGCATTATTAGAGTCAAAGAGTGAGACACTTGTCAAATTGAATTATTCTGCAATTTCCTGGCACCCCCTGCCATTCATGTAAGGAGCCCTGCTCATCCCTAGACCCCAATTTGGGAACCATCTATCAGGAAAAGTATTTAGCACTGAAAATATCAGCACAGAGCCAGTACAAACTTTACTTACATGCTTTCATGTTTGCATTACCAGATGTACTATATTGTTTTCCACATGAAAACAGTTTTGTTTCCAAAGTATAAAATCTTGTTTCCATAAGTTAACATCTTCATATTAGCGGCTGTGTGAGGTTGCACTGTGAGGTTTGAGCTAAATGCTAACATCAGTATGCTACCATGTTCAAAATGATGAACATGCAGATGATATTTACTATTTTAGTTTAGCGTGTTTGCATGCTAACATTTGTTAATTAGCACCAAACACAAAGAACTGAGTCTGGTGTGGATGAGGCTGGTGTGGATGTCATTACTTTTACAGGTATTTTTAAAGCAAAGTATTGGACAAACTACAGATTTGACCGGAATGGAGAGATGAGAACTCAAGGGATCATTGAAAAATATTACAATTCATCCTGAGGGGAACATGAATGTCTGTACCAAATTCATGGCAATCCAGCAGACAGACTAACATTGATGTCTATTGAGCTGATCTTCTTTTTATGGACCAAAACTGTGGAGCAGCCAACACAAAGCTACTTGAAACCTCTGTGAATTCCTTTAGGAAACATGTAATCATGTAAAGTCTTCCTTTTAAATGTTACTTTTTCTAATTTATTGACTCCTCCTCCACTCAAAAATATGTTTTTCTTCTTGTTTTCTTCTTGTTACCTCACTTGGATATTTGGTCCTCATGGTGCAGAATGACATATGAGCAGGATTTTACCAAGATAATTGAACTTTTTTTGTGGAAAAACTTCAGGTTCTCATTTTTTCAAGTCTAGATTAAAACATCAGTGAGGTGCCCAAATGAACATTGAAATGTTTTTTCTTACTAAGCCATCTGTCATTAGTCAAATCAAGTAGATATCTTTCAACAGTTTATAGTGGATGACAGGTGCTCTTTAGTGTGGTGGGTGAAAGTATATAAAATAAAATCCACAAAGCTTGATATTTGTCCTAAAGTGATGCAGAGACAACCATGAGAAAAAAAATTAGCACTCTGTCTTCAGCAGACCAACGCATATCGACTCTAAGTCTTAATCAGGGTCTGACAAATACATCATCAGCCTGAATTATATACCTGCCGTGGGTATACATGTCAGGTCTTGTTTATAATCAATAGAGGGCGCTAACACAATAGCATGGGCCACATAAATGCATACACGCCAAAGAAATGTGAATCCAGAATAAGGAATAGTATGAATCAGTGATTAACATAAAGTGAAAAAATATTACAGACTGAAATCGCCTAAAAAAATACAAATAAAAAATAAAACACAATAAATAATGCCTCAAAATGTATGAAACCAAAAATCCAAATTCACCAGATCGAAGAATATTACTCACATTATTCCTAATTGAGACACAATAAAATGTTGAAGTATAAAAACACTATACGTGTTCATCATAGTCACTGGACATCTGATGTACATAAAGTTTAAATGAGCAAATATTGGAGTTTTTATGATAGTTTTCAACCACTAGGGGGGATAATATGAGCTCAGAGAGTCAAAGGATATTAGAGAAACGGCAGAAAGTTGACCTCAACATTCAGTCCTGGAGATTGTTTCTTGTTGGAAGAGTTTTCTTAATCTATCACCACTTCTTACATGGTTAGGTATTCACTTCAAGGGTAACAGCTTTCAAGGAAGAGGGGCTCGTTCTTGATTGTAATAAAAAGCCACAGGATAGTTTGGATTTTCAGTGTAGCAGTTCTTTTCTTCCCCAAATCTGCCTTTAAATCTCCTTTTTGTTCTTTCCACATAGTAAAGTCCACAAGGTCATTCAAGGCGATACACCAGGAAGGAAGTGTTGCAGTTGGCAAAGTGATTTATTTTATATGTCTTATTAGTAAACACATCTACAAATCTGTCCATTTTAGATATACTGCTTCAATGGCAACAATTACCACAGGGGAAGTTGCTCTCAGGGTTGTGAAGCCAAGGAGTGTTTGGCAATAGATGGCTGTGGGCCAGCTGGTCTTGTAGGGTTGGAGCCCTGCTAGAGACTAATACTGGGAGGTTCAGGGAACAGTTTGTGTAAAGATGATTCACGGTGTAATATATTCCAGTCCATTTTAAGAGTGTTTACTGTAAGCCAAAACGATAGATATATTTGAATTATGCAATAACTTTTGGCATAAGAGACTCTTCTTGTCCATAGATTTAACTTTAAGGTATGATGGACTGATGCACTGAAAACACTGAAATGGTCCAAATGGGATGTTATTGTTAAGGTGAGGGGGATGGAAACTGTTAGCAAGCAGAACAGTATTATGGTCTGTATTATTGAAAAAAAAAGAAGAAAAGTTTATTTCCCTCTGGCTTCTCCACACTGCCACTGGTAGAGTTTCTTATGGTCTTGTAGGTCACCGATGTAATAGATTATTGAATGATCACTGAGTTAACATCTCAGACAAGATTTAATATATCTCCACTTAATGAAAAATCACATATTCGTACTTATGCCATACTGTGGATTCAAATTTCTTTGGCATGGGGCTCATGCTATTGTGTTAGCACCCTCTATTAATTATACTAGAATGATATACTAGATCGGCTAGTATATAATTCAGACTGATGGTGTGTTTGTCAGACCCTGGTGAAGACTTGGAGTCAATATCCGTCTGTCTGCTTGGTTTCCTATACTCAAAGAATAAATTAATAATATTATTTCACCTGAGGATGAAGTGTGTTCGTTTTTCCATGGTTGTCTGCATCATTTCAAATATCAAGCACGACTACTGGATTTTGTTCTTGGATATATTTTCAATGTGACAGTCTTTTTAAAGCCAAAAACCCTCTTTTTGTTACTTCACCACAACTCCAGGGAAACACTGTCTGATGAAACACAAAGAGGGAATTTGGAGCTAAAACTGTAAATGTGACAGATAACCACTTGATATGACTAACTCAGACTTCTGAAGCGTAAGATAAACTATTAAATGCATTTTTGCACAAGATGACTGTGTGGACACACTGTGAATTTCAGCCTCCATCACTTAGACTGAAGCTAAAAAAAATGGCTGTAGGTGGATAAAATATTTAATATTTATCATTCATTTGTGGTTACACACCATATGACATTTTCAAGAGCATTCAGTCTTACGTTTGGTTTAAAAAACTGTGCAAATGTCATTTCAAACTACATAATTACAAAATGTACATTTTAACAAACCTAATGCATACTTTTAAAACATTCGTAAGATATTTTTGAATTGCTCATCTTGCCAACCCTTATTTGTCACTGACCTTTTTTATTTTTTTTATTATAGAAGCCAGTCAGTCCAGATGAGTTTCAAATTGCAGTGATTGAAGAAAATGTAAACTAGAAGTGGACACAAGTAAATGAGCTGTAATGAACTTTAATTAAAAGAAGTTTCAAGTAAAAAAAATGGATGCTCCACTACTGAACACTAAGCTACAGGTTCTCCTCACACTAACACGTTTTTTTAATTTTTTAATTTTTAATTTTTTTTTATCCTATTCATGTTCTTTTTTATTCACACTTGTGTCTTTATATGTATAAAAGCAGCAGTCAGGATATCAGCTGCGGTCATGTGATGCATGTGAGGCGGGGCTCTGCGTCTGTGCCGGCCAGTAGCAGCGCAGCGTCGGTCCAGGTCCCAGCAGCTCCATGGGACAAAAAAAAAAAAAAGCCGAGAGAGAGAGAGGAATCGAATAACGGTACACTGCAATATTTATGGATCCCCGCATTTTAACCACACTGCATCTGCCCCGCATCTATGCGTGATGCGTACGTGAATAGATGTGCTGGGAAACGGTGACGACGAAAACAAGCGCTCCACCATTGTCTGCGTAGAAATAAGAATGGCCTGGATGTGGAAGGTAAGAGGGGGTTTCTCTCTCATACATTACAGTCAAAAAAAGGGGGAAGAAGAAGGAGGAAAAAACACACACATACACACAGATACACGGAGCTCCTGGCGTGGTTGTCTGTATGCAGTGTGCGTTTGGACAGATGTGAGATGAAATGCGAGCCGGTGATGCTCCGTGGAGGTAATTACCCTCCTCTGGTTTCTGTCTGATCGCCTCTGAATGTGTAATTTTATTGAAATGTTCGTGTGCACATGAGAGGAAATTAGCAAGGCCCTCTTGTTTGTGTTTTGTATTCTGTTCATGTTTGTGTTTATTGCAGCCAGAAGCAGGCCAGGCAGCTGTGCACACAAACACACACAAACACACAGCATCCTTCCTCACATGATTTTCAGGTGTCAACAGGATGTAAGGAGGGTTTTTTTTAATTAAAGAAGACACACACACACACTCTCTCTCTCTCACACACACACACACACACACACACACACACACACACACACACACACACACACACACACACACACACACACACACACACACACACACACACACAAGTTCAAATTTACCAAAAACTTCTTCTCTGACTTCCTCTCTCCCCCTCTGTCTCTTTCAGTTTAATTCAGTTCATGTTCAAATGTTAACACTTGAAGAGCTTGTGTGATCCATATAACAAGGCCTGCAACTAATGACTGTCTTCATTATCAATTAATATACAAGTCACTCAGTGTCAGGGAAAAGTGAAAAATGTCGTTCACGGTTTCCCAAAGCTCAAGGTGCAACCTCAGATGTCTTCTGTCACAACCAACAGTCCACACACCAAAAAATATTCAGTGTGATTAATATAGTAACTTTGTTACACAGAACCATCAGAGTAGTTGTCCATAGAAACTGGAAATGGGCAACCACTTTCAAAAAGTACTTGGCATTTGATTGGATGAACAATTTGTCTGTTACTGTCTTACCTTGCAAAACAGCTGGATTTGAAACGCTGATCGGTCCGAACCACTTTTGGTTCAGACACAAGCGCGTAACTTAAACCTCGACAAGATGGATTCTCACATTATATTGTGATCTTATGAATCCAGCTACCTTGCAAGGCAAATATATTATTATTATTATTATTGTTATTGTTATTATCATTATTATTATAGTTACTATTATTATTATTGTTAACCTTTATTTTACCTTCGAAGGACCATTGAGGACATCTTGACAATGTTGTAAAGAAACATTAACAGCAACACAACACACAAAACAATATTATGTAAAATAATAGCAAAGAAAAGAAATAAATAAAAAGAAAATATTAGGAAAAATAAAATAATGTAAAATAAATCATGAATAAATAATATTTTCTGTCAATCGACTAATCGATTAACAGCCTATTCTTTCTTTCTTTTACATAGAGTACTTGCTCACGCACTCACATCGTGTCACTAACATGCCACTTGATATCCAACGTGCGCACACACACACACACACACACGCACGCACGCACGCACGCACGCACGCACACACACACACACACACACACACACACACACACACACACACACACACACACACACACACACACACACACACACACACACACACACACCCAGCTGTAGAGACCTACAACCACTACTTTCCCTACCACTAACACTTTCTTTACCTTGACCTTAAACCAAGCTTACTATACAGCTGGTTTCAGTCTGTAAGTTTGTTATCAGACTGAACAAAATGGAAGCAGAGCTCATTATCAAGATATTGATAAGGATATTTTCTGATCATGATATTAGTTATGTCATGATCTAGGTCAGATGTCAAACTAAAAATACTTGTTGGTTGCAAACTGAAATTTGTTGTATAATCGTCAACTACAGGAATGTTTTTTTGGTAAGGTTTTTGTACAATATTGGACACACTCATTTTGTTGAGGTTATAAAAAAAGTTTGGTGGATTAGTTTGTTTTTGTACATAGGCTACAACTAATGATTTTCATTATTAGATAATCTGCCAATTATTTACTTGATTGATCAGTTAATTGTTTGGTCTATGAGATGTAAAGTCCAGGTTGATGTAATTAAATGTTCAACCTGTCACTAAAGACAAAGTGGCAAATATCACAAATGGTAAATGTTTTACACTTAAGCTGCCACGGTCAATTATCAAAATAATTGCAAATGATTCCACACATGGAAAATCCCATAACACAAAAGATGTTGAAAGTGAGCCGGCTTTCACTTTCCCCATCCCTAAAATCTTTGTAAAAACAAAACCTCGCCCAGCACTTAACCATAGTACAGACACACCTGTCATTTATTTCAGTGATGTAGTGGTGATTGAGAAGGTTTTATGTTTCTAAGTGTTGTTCTGACTATTCAGGTTTCCTTCCTCTCCACTTATTCAGCAGACAGTGTAGCTGGAGTCATCAAGGATCACTTTCCTCCCTTCAGAGGAGTTCAATTGGTTTTCCAAACATGAAATCAGCTTCTCACTCTGTCAGTTTAGTTACAACCCTTAGTTAGCTTTTCTCAGAGACTGTTACATTTTTAAAATTGTGCCAAAGTTGTAAGTTATTTGTTTCAAGATGCTGCAGTTTCTTGAAAGTCTAACACCCACCCTCTTTAAAAAGGACAAACATGTCACTTAAACTTTATACCATATCAGTGTCTGCTCATTTAGGGTTTCTCATCTGACACAAGTTAATTTCACGGTTTGACAGACGTTTTTACATTTTCACAAAGTCGAACAAAGCAGTGGAGACAAAGTTGTAACAAAAACAAATTTATTGTACATATGAATGAAACAACCAAATGTACTCATGTTCAGTTTCATCGGTGCTGCTCTGATCATCACATTAGTGGGAGTTTAAAACATGGCAGAAAGCAGCCCCAGTGAGTCCTCTGGCCGTTACAAGTGCAACTCTCCATCCTATAGTCAGCTTCAAACAACTGCAGTGTACCAACAGCGATGAGTTATGTTGGAGAACCAAGCCACTGGGGAAGATGGTCACCTTATCACCTGTTTGAGACTGGGAAAACCATTAAAAACAATGTTGAGCCACCCCTGTCCCCCTACCAGTCAAGACTGCCAAGAAGGTTCCTCCACATCAGTGTCTTCAAATACATAGATTTGTTGTACAGCATTAAAAGATAAATGAAACTTACCACAACAAAGCCAACAAGGGTGGAAGCCAGAAAAGAGAGAGTAAGCAAGAGACTCACTGCCACCAGCTTATATAGAAACCAGTCAGTCCAGGTGAGCTGTATCTTCCTGATGACCAGACTCCACCCACCTGGCTCCTGCAGAGCGAGAACAAGGAGTCACAATATATATGTAAAAACATAGAAAAAATTAAAATATAATTATGTGCTACAAATTGCAGAAAATGAAGAAAATGTTAACTAGAAGTGGAGTGAATGAGCTGTAACTTTAAATTTAATGACCAGTTTTAGTAAGTGCTTATAGTATACTTTCATTAAGTCACTGGTTGAACCCTCTGACAAACCGCATCAAACTTTCTTCTCTTACTGCATTTACGTTACCCTCAGCTTGTCAACTGTTAAGATGAACTCTTTTAGTCAGCTTGTTTCATAGGCTTTGATGAATTTACATTTACAAGAACACATTCAGCAGTTTCTGAGCATAATGGCAACAATTGGCAAGACTGCTGTCATATGTCTCCCTGTCTTTCTGCTTGAATATCCCTCCATGAATCATAGTGATAGGTAATGTATCTGCTCCCCTTATCTCTGCTCCACTTTACTGTCTTTTGCAATATTTGTGTTTTAAAGTTGCTCCTTTGAAAACTGCTGTGTCTTGTTGTTGTCCCTCTTGTTACCCCACAAATCACTATCAAGACACTCGGAAATTGTAGACAGACTAGAGCCTGAAGGATTAGTCAATCAACAGAAAACTTATTGCCAACTATTTTGAAAAGCAATTCATTGTTTTGAGTCACGGAAAATACTAAAATTCTCTGGATCTAGCTTCTCAAATGTGAATGTGGACTATCAGTTGGTACAAAAGAAGACATTTTAGGGTGCATCTTGGACTTTGGGAAACAATGATTTACATGTTTCACTATTTTCTGACACTTTAAAGACCAAGTACTGTCATCGACATATTAATCAATGAAAATAATCATGGGTTGCCGTCCTAGAAAAAGCAGTTACATAAAACAATGTTTTTCCAAATACATTTTGTGAATCATTTTTTAGTTCACTTTTGGCATCAGGATGGTATTCACCAAGTTGTAGTTGTAGAAATCTCAACAGAAGGTTTGTGTAGTGTTTTATTTGTAGAAGGAGGCAGTAACATGGTAGACATCACTCAATTTTGCTTCATTTGGCAGTTTTGTGATGTCCAACTACTTACTGCAGTCCCACAGGATGCATTCTGGATAGCTGATGATGTGTTTAGGTGCATGATAAGTAGATAAGATAAGATGTATTTCTTAACTCGCAGACCTGGCCCAGCATGGACTGCGACACTGAGTTGTGGGCCTGACATTCTGCTACTTAGTTTATAATTGGTGGGTGAGGCCTGTGGAGAGATATCTGACGTTCTGGGTTCCCCTCTTTGTTAGCTTGTGTTTTAATTGGAGTGAGTTCATCCGTGAAGAACTGCGCCTGAGCTGGGAAAGGCTGCTGCTGTTGTCCTTCATCATAATAGTGCAGGATGAGTTCTCTATCGCGTCTCATCAAAAGATGGTGATGCTGCTGTTACTGCTAACTGTATATGGCAGAACAAGGCCAGAGCAGCAAGTTTTTGTCACAAGTTCATGCTGGTACACGCAAGCTGAAAGCACGCAAAACACACACACAAAGAAGATTTCAGATAAATTAATGCATACACACACACTCTCAGTCATTTGTGTGTGTTTAGAGGTGTGTAACAGCAATGAGGAGTGCATGCAGTGAGTGTCCCAGTTCGTAGGAGTTTTCAGTACTTCTCTGAGTCCCCCTTGTCCCATGTGATTGTGTTACAGCAGAAGGCAGGCTGATAAAAAGTGCCCCGCCACAGTTTTAGAGAAAGCACAGGGCACCAGCAGGATGTTGAAAGAGGCTAAGACTTTGGTTTATTTTCAAAGTGTTATCGAATCCGGGCTTGGATTTCCCTTTGTGCCATTCTTACCTCTTATCTGCTTTCCTTCTTGAGTGTGAAGTTTACACAGGATCTTCTGGAATCTATTGTTTTATAGTTTGCACAGAGTTGAAGTCTGTCTGCAATGTGTCCAAGTGGAAAACATGAATTCATTTTTAATCCTAAAGTAGGTAAATCAATTACTAATAGTTTAACAGAGTCCTATCGTTCTTTTTAGGTCGCTTTGTTGAAGTAAAGATCTTCTCATAAATATGGTGAAATCCATCAGAGTTTATTAAACAGCAGGAACACAAAGCCAGATTTGCAACGTTTGCTGTACTTATTTGGGTAAAATGGATAATTACTATCTGTGTGCAGTTTGTATGTTCTCCTTGTGCCTGCGTGGGTTCTCTCCAGGTACTCCAACTTCTTCCCACTGACCAAAAACATGCAAGTTAGGTTAATTGGAGACTTTAAATTGCCCGTAGGTGTGAATGTGAGTGTGAATATTTGTTTGTCTCTATATGTTAGCCCTGTGATGGACTGTGTACCCTCCCTTTCACCTAATGACAGCTGGGATGACAGCCCCCCGCGACCCTATGTAGGATAAGTGGTTTGGAAAATGGATGGATGGATAATTACTAGAAATAAGAAATGGAAGGTTTCCTGCCATTTGTGTTCTCCAGGGGTATTCATTAATTTGGTGCGATATCGCACACTTAAAATAGTTTATAATATTATTTCAGTTCCAGCGGCTGGTGGCTGTTAGCAGCTTAGGGTCAACCATGAATGTATTATAAAAACTGGATACCCTCAGACTTATATTGCTTCGTTTCACTTGAATAAAAAGCTCATAAGTCAAAAAGTTTTCTAGCTTCCAAGTTTGCTTCCTTTGCAGCCTACTGCACATATACATTAGGTCTTCTCCTGCTGCACTCAAGACATTTTCCAGCCTCAACAGTAGCAATGGAGTAAGCTACTCTGCCAGAAGGGGGGGACAAAAGTCCTGCACTCCAGCTTTAAACTTACCGAAATATTGCGAAAATATATATATGTGTCTATATATATATAAGTCTTCAAATCTTATTAACGGAGCAATAATTTCCAAATCGTCCACCAGCACACTTAATAGAGGGCTTAAATTTAGCGATTTGAGAATATAATGACTCGTTTAAAAACTATATTGACTCAGTATTTGTAGAGAAAAGTTTTTGAATGGGAATCTATCGGAGCCAGCATCTAGTGGCCGTTGGTGGCATTGCATTTTATTTTCACCTTGACTTCAACCTCAAGCCGTCTCGTCTCGTTGCAGCACAGGCTTGTAATTTAGATGCTGTGTCCACAAATGCTTTTATATTGTTTTGAAAAATGCAAGTATACAGTATGTACAATAGCTGCAGTATCATTATAGTTTATTTTTTCTTACCCCAAAAGAGAGAAGAATTCAAATATAAGTTAGACACTGAACAAATCCTCTTATACTCTGTACTAAAAGAAAGTCTTTGTCTTTCGCTTGGCTGTTTATGTATTCTTTAATTTTATTGTTGTACTGTTATGTGTGTACTACCCTATACAAAACCCATCTTTCATTGATTTTATTGTTGTACTGTTTGTGTGTGTTGTCATTGTTTATCCGCGCTCTGCTGAAAGCTGAATTTCCCCCAGTGGGACAATAAAGTACTGAACTGAACTGAACTAAACCCCTTTTCAGCCAACAGAGTACCATTTAAGCGTGTGGCGGCTTTATCATGGTAATGTAACCTACATCTGTTGTGCAAACACACACGCACACACACACACATACACGCTAAGACCTCTGCAGAAGCTAGTGCAAGGGTGAGTTTATTCACAGTGGTAACCAAGGGTGATAACCTCCCTCCAGATCTGGCAGTAATCCACACTGCAGCAGCAGCAGCAGCACGAGTAACTGGGCCAGTGAACTGACCCTAGGCTCACACAAGGAATTTTATCAACATCTGGGAAGACTTAAAGCTTTACTTTATCTCACTATGTGCCGCTAATCGTGTTATTCAGGTGATTTCTAATTCTGGGTGGTTTAATCATGTGCCACTCTGCCGATCTTGGGTGATGAAACACCACCGACACATGTCTGAATGCCAGCGCTGGTCATTTTCTTGTCTTGCTTTTGAGTCTGTTCCCGTTTCACCCCTATTTGGACGAAATACAAAGAAAAGACACCCAGAGTTTAATGACAGAGGTAATATGGCAGTCTACAAATTAAGTTCCACTCTGTAATTACTGTCACGGTCAGCAGCATAAAATTATATGTCACTCACAAAGAACCTCTGGGGCACGACCCCCATTATTACTGTACATGCATTCATGGAGGAGCTTTCTGTAATGTCAAGATTGACGTTTTAAACTTTAATTACCCTAAAACACAAAGACAGGGCCGTTTTTCATTTAGAAAAACTTTAGTGCAGTTATTAATCTACCATTGTTCCTCTAGACGTCAGAAGAAGGTGTAATCAATACCGTAGAACATTTAGCTGCCTTTTCTGTAAAGTGAAGATTAACTTAGTTTACATTTCTACTGTTAAAAGAGCAGCCTCAGCTTTCACTATATGAATTATTCTTAGAGGTTTGGCTTGTTAATCCTCCACATTGACCTTTTGTTGTGGGTGAAAAGCAAAGGTGCTGTAAGTGAACTTTCACATCAAATGTTATTCATTTTGTCATACTTATTCATTGTTGGAATCTGCAGTAATCTTTCCTGACAAAGAAAAGGCATTATAATCATAAAGATATATATTCTTCTTTTTAATGAAGGAGTTAGCAGGGCTCATCAGCCTTTTTGCCAACTTTTTTTTCAGCTAAAGCCTCCTTTTTATCCTTGAAACACACTTTAGTGCAAATGCTGTTGTGTTTTATTAATGACTGAACTATGTGACTATGTATGAGGTGAGATACATTAGAATTGTTGCCTAAATGGTGTCTATCTGATATAGATGTTGAAACATCTTTTTTCCCTTTTTATTTCTATTGTTATTATAGTAACTGATGTAAAACCTACTCCATCTGTCTCTGGGTGCAGATGTGTGGTTTTGTGTGGTCATGTCTCCACACTTTTTTTTAAAACCCTCCAGACTTTTACAAAAGAAAAGCTTTCCATATGTTGAGCTGTTGTCATCACGTGTAGCTGTGATTGACTCAGCTGTTTCAGAGCTGTGAGAGCAGTGATGTAACTAATAATCACCACGCCTGCTGATGGATATTTACCTTGACTCATTCCTTTTTCAAAACCATTTTAATCAGAAATGTTAGACAAAATGTATCACCAGTACAGTTTTTCATATTTCATAAGGGATCTCTACCTTATTTCAAATCATCTTCTGATTCCATCGGGAGTCCAAACAGCTTTAATTATCTTTCAATGTATCTTCTTCCAGCAGCTCTTTCTTCTGAGTCTTGTATTAATATCAGCGTCTGTGTTCTTAGGAAGGATAATTTGCAAATAATTAGACAGTGTTTGTTTTTAACTACACCTGTCTGGTCCGTCTGCAGCACACGTTCAGCAGCCCCGGGATTAAAGGGTCACATACCCTTTTAGGATTAAGACTGGCTTCTTAACACTTGACTCTGCAGTCAGATGTGACTCAGTTTGCGGATAAAGACAGAACGAATGACTGAGTGACGTCAGAGCAGGCTGTGGCTGCTAAGACAGCAGATCACTGGTAGTCAGATAGCATCATGTGGCCCTGTTGGCTTCCAGTACGAACTCTGGTGTTTTGTGTAAGAACATAATTGTAGAGGCAAACGGCCAACTTAATGCTGCGTGGACATGACGTATACAGGATGGACCTCACATTGTGTATGTATGAAGTAGTCTCGCGATAATAGACAAGAGGAGATCTCCGCCTACCAAAGTTTGGGGATTTCTAAATGCAAGGTAGATGCTTGGACGGCAGTGAAGCGGCAGCTAACAAACCTACACCCCTTACACGTTGTCAAGGACATGGCGTAGTGGACTGCATCTCACTGCCCCAATATTAAGGGCCGCCCTAAAGACTTCGAATTGTTTTTGTCAATGCAGTTTTTTAAAAACTCTAATTGTTTCTGCCTAGTTCTTCCCTGTGTAACCTGGGAGATTGTCCTCAGTCTCTTTGAGTGAAGTGTTTAGAGTCTGTCTGTGAGTGTGTGTATGAATTAATACCTGATGGTTGATTAGTCGTATCAGATGTGACATAGATTGATGGCTGAACAACCTTTTAAGTGCTATTATGATGTGTGTGTCTTGTTTTCCTCATAGTGAGGAAAGTAATTCACATTTTTCCAAGGTAGCAAGAAAACTGACTCAGCAGGGAACTATTCAGTGTCTATGGTGAAATATAACTAACACAACTTAAACCTAAGGGTGCAGCAAGTTAGTATTTTCATTATTGATTAATCTGATGGTTATATTCTTGCAGACAAATGATTCAGTATTGCATTTTGAGGTTTTATGTAGCCATGTAAAAACTCTTTTACCATATGTGAGTCAAACAACAACTCTTTGTATGTGCACAATCTGCTTTTGTTGCTTTCAATTACGTCATTTTCATCCTGGGGGAATTTGAAACAGTCTTAATTACACAATTTATTGACTTTAAGGAGCATTTATTTTCTCAGTTTTTGTCCATTTTCGAACATGAAGTAGTTACAGAGATATGCAACTGCCAGCCAGCTGGATTTATTTGAGTGTTCTGCATCCATTGCTGGATAACATTTGGCAACCCCCCCCACCTCCCCTATTGGCATGTTACTGTTGGCAAGGCTGAACTGCCCATCGGCACAAGTGTGATCCTAAGTCCCAGAAGAGACAAATCAGATGAAGCCATGCTTGATAAGAAGTTATGCTTTCCATAGGCTTGGATGTGGCTTAGAAATGTTGTCCAAATGCCCCACCCCCCTTAAAAAAGCCAGTATGTTTAACCTTAAATGAGTGGTTCAGGTGTTTGTCATTTTGCTCCAGTGGTGCATGTTTGCATCCGGCCCTGAGCTTTTAGCAGCTTGTGGTCAGGGAACAAGTACGAACAACACAGTGAGGTTCAGTAATATAGTATATGAACAGATGTTGCTTTCCTGTATGTTTGTATTTATATTTAACTGTGCCTGCTCCTCTCTCTTCAGGCTACTTCCAGCTGGAGCGCAAATAAGCATCAGCGAAGGAAGTAGAGCCGTTAGCAAATTGCAGTTGTGTTAACAGCAGGGGGAGATATGATTAAACAACTTAAAGCTAACGCCATAAACAGTTTGACTTTAATGAATTTGTAAAACTTGAAAATGTTAAATGAGATTTTAACTATAACAAATAAGTTAGTAATAAACATTAGTTTTAGCTTGATGTCTTTTGCTATTATTTATAGCTTCTTTTCAAAACAAATTTGCAGCACTTAAAAGTGTGCTACAATACAGAAGATGGACATAAGGGGAGATTCTTTTAGAGCGTAGTAAGAGTCAAAAGCTAAATAGTGTCAGTAACAACAGGAGCTACATGTTGTGAGCTTTCTTTATTCATTCAGCGTTAGATAGTCAACTGTGCTGGCTTGCTAACACTACGTGCAATATGGTGTTAATAAGTGTCATTCAATGATAGTTGTAGATAGTTACTGATAGAGTGCAGTTTGATCATAAACAGAAAAACTGAAGCAGATAATTGCAGGTGACAACTTAGGAAAAAATTGTGAAATTCTGCCCCCTCAAGAAAAACTGACTGTCCCTAAGTTCAAATATTGCTTCAGAACTACAACCATCAGTCGATTAATTGATTAGTTGCCATTTTTTAATTAATTGCCAACTATTTTGATAAGTGATTAAACATTTTGAGCCATTTTTTAATGAAAAGAATTCTGAAAAATAAACTGAATATCTTTGGGTTGTGGACTGTTATTAGGGACAAAAGAAGACATTTTAGGTTACATCTTGGACTTTGGGAAACACTGATCAACTTTTTCCACCATTTTCTTACATTTTCTGGACCAAATAACTATTCAGTTAGTCAAGAAAATAATCAGTAAATCAATAATGAATCGTTAGTTGCAGTTACTTTAAATTATCAGTTCAGTAGAGTAGTTTTAAAACCTCCAGTTACAGACTTTGTACACCAAAGTGGGTCCTTGTTGCACTCAAATGAATTCTTGTCCCACCAAGTTCAAGAGTCCAAACCAGTAAAGCTCATTTAGATCCAGGCTGGACCCTTCAGAGGTGCAGAAAACCCCTGATCTCAGAGCCACACCGCTGTAATCCTATATTTATTTTTTCTCGACAGCTTTTCCAGGCGGTGAGGTGGCAAGATCAGGCTTGGCTGTTACCCTGGGTAACGGCTGATTTTGTGCAGCTCGCCTTGAGCTTTCTGCACTCCGCCCTTGAACCAAGCCTCTGAGCAAGCAGAAAATCCCTGTAATTGCATTAGTGTTGTCCAACTGTGCGCTCCGTGCCACGCCCGCTCCCTCCAGACCGGCTTTTTAGCTTAATTTATTACCTTGACATGTCAGGATTTATTTTCATCCTGCTGCAGTATTACACATGACATATACAACATCAGATATCCTTGACGAATATCCTGCCTTCAGATGGACGGACACACTCCATCGCTTCTGTCTCTCCGTTTCTCTCTCACTGAAGTGTCAGGTTGTGCTATAAAGTCAGCGATGTGTTCAGTGGGAGCCAGGTCTGGTCATAGTATAGGCTTCTTCCTGAGGGCTCTTGACCAAGCCAGCTAATAAAAGGTTTCAGTGCCACTGTTATTATCCCCAGTGGAAGCCAGGCAGTGTTCTGGGCGCCAGCACTGGGAGGCTGATTGCCTCCGTGAACTGAAGAGGTTGACAGACACAAATAAAGCCTGGCGGTTAAGTGAGGGCATTAAATAAAGTGCAGTCAATTTTTTTCATGAAATATAATCCACCCGTCTGCTTTTATTCTCGCCAGTGCCCTGGAACTTTCTGTTGTTGTGGTCATTATGAAAAAAAAGGAAATGGGCAGCGGTTCAAAATGCCACTGTGTACTCTGGGTAATGTTGCATCTGCTCGGTGGGCCTGCTGCTGTTTTGTATCTGTGGAGTCACGCTGTTGTGTTTGAGGTTTCACGGCTGGTGTTGTGATTGTTTTGTCTGTCCAGATTTGTGTTTTGGCTTCTTATTGATCTCGCTGACGACTGCAGGTGTTTGCTGCTGTTTTTGTTTTTGTCGTTGACTTTGACACTGTCACCCCCTCCCCAATTTTAACCCACACACACATACTGAATTCCACACTCTCTCATCCTGCAGATTTGCCAACACAGTGCAGCAGCACCGCAGACGCTCTGACAATAGACTCTGCTAAATTTACTTTTATTCTTCTGGGGTGAACACCTGTCAGAGCCACGTAGCAGGATAGTTTGGTGGCCTTTGATTCACCTGGCTGGTTTGTTTATCATGTGAAACAGCTGCTCCATTTAAGATTCCTTTGCAATCTAAGAAGATTAATGAAAAACAAAAAGCTGTGCAGTCAAATATGTGAATGTTTTTGTGGTTAGAAATCTCTGAGAAACGTCTGCAGCTATGAACAAAGATGATTCAGTGGACTCAGATTTTTGTTCCTTCAGTAAAAAAACACCAAAACAGACCATGATTTTCAGTGTGAGAAATGTCTTAAAAATATGTCTTAAATGCAAAATATCCTTAATCCGATCCAACATATCCTATTTGTTCCACAGCTCAGGAAGATAAGAGCAAATTCCTCCACATCCATCTTTTCTTTTGCTTGGCATTTCCTGGTAACCTCATCCTGACAGACGTTTTTTGGCATCATCATTAATTATTACACACATAAAGAGCTGTAGCTAACAATTATTTACAACATTGATTAGTGTGCTGATTATATTCTTGACTAATCAGTCACTCCTTTAGTTTATGAAAAATGGTATAAAAGTTTTAAGGGACAGCAGGTCAAAATGATGTTTAAGCTAACTTGAAATGGATGAAATGGTGAATTGGTTCCCTTCCTATAAATAAAAACATTTCACAAACGTAATTTCTCAGAGCCCAAAAACAGTCCGTAACCCAAAGACATACAGCCCAGACTTAGAGATAGACTCTCTGGAGGAAACTCATTTCAGCTGTTTGATCTCATTCTTTCAGTCACTAGCTTGTGACCACATGGTGAAGGTTTGAACGTTGACTGACTGGTAAATCCAGAGCTTTGCCTTTTGGCTCATCTCTTTCTTCACCACAACGGCCCGGTACAACACCCGCATTACCGCTGATGCCGCCTGTCAACCTCATGCTCCATCTTACCCTCGCTCGTGATTAAGACCCCGAGATACTTGAGTTTAGATACTGCAGCAACTCAGTTCTGCAGCCCTACTAAAAAAAACTAATGACATTTCCATAAGTCTCATCTGTACTTTCTATTTAGGTTAACATTTAAATCTGCCCTTTTCATATTGTTATGTTCCCCAACATTATAGCTGGAGTATCCCTATAATTTTCTGTTGATTGACTAATTGTTTCACATATGGTAAAATACGAGTATTTTTGAAGTTTTTTTTTCCATTTTCTGCTCTTTTTCTTCTTCTGGGTAGAAAGACGGATTGACTGTTTTTGTTTTGTTTTTAGAGCATCTCTCAAAAGTTAAAGCAGGTGAAGAAGAAGAAGCAATAACCCTGCCGGACAGAGCAATGCATTTGTATCCTCAAGGCATCTTAGGCAACATACCTCTGAGGACTGAGATTGAAAACATGACAAATTCCTTTTATTGCTGAGTGACTTGAAAATGAAATGTGCATAGGAAAATCTCTGCAGACGCCGGACGTCTGTTAAGTCAAGTGGAGACGGAAACTGGTGACACTGTTTGTTCCCCTGTCCTGCAGATGATGTACTGTCTGTCTGTGTAATCCTTTCACACTCTCAGATGTGTGTGTAGTTTGCGCTGGTGATATATATACTCAGATTTCTCTGTGTGAGCAGTCATGCTGTTTGTAATCACTATCAATGAGATAGGCTCTATTATGGAGTTATGAAGGGACACCATTGAGTTTCAGGGGAAATATCAGTTGCTAAATGTCAGTAATCCTGCGCTGGCATTTGGTAAATTGAAATGGATTTTCTCTGGTAGATGTTTTTCTCAACAGCCAGATTCCCTCATGCCTTCGCCCTTCAAACACAGACAGCCACGGAGAATAATTGCTATGGTGCTGTAAAGTACTCCGTAGAAATTCAAAATTGGATGTTCGGCCTCTGCTCTTTATAATGCATACTCTTTTGAATTAAAAATGTTTTCTCTTTGCAAAGTTTCTCTTGAAAACCGGGGCGTGTGCAGTCCTGACTTGTGGCCTAAAGTCAGAACATCTGTGGTGGATGGTGAGCAGCTCATTCATGACTATACAACAGCTTTGTCCTTGGCAGGCACTACGGTTTCCTCTGCCCGTTGGCCATCAGCTATCACAAGAGCCAGCACTTAAAAACTCAGATATCATAGCAGGATAAAGCTAAAATGGCTCCTGTCATAAGTGAGCACCAGAAATCATTTTCTGATTATCCAAATGCCGCAAGACATTCTGGCTCAAGGTTCCCCCTAAATATGGTGAATATTGCCCTTGACAATAGAAGCTATAGATATTATGGGACGGAGGGGCATTTGGGTATTTTTTGCCACATTTAGGCTTTATTCACCCAGAAAACACAAGTGACTGGAGCAGGTGGTCTGCTCTGGTCTATCTTTATTGCCAGGCTGTCCTCATCTTCACACAGCAATTATTTATTTTGTTTGTCTGTGTGTGTGTGTGTGTGTGTGTGTGTGTGTGTGTGTGTGTTGTGATTCATACAAACATAACTAAAGCAACTCAACAGGATTAAAAGGGGATACTTTATGGTGCAAATAAGTGACAAGGCAAAAATACAAAATGACATGTCTCTCAAAACATAATGTAATTGCATATTACAATAATTATATTAAACATGAATAAACCATATGAGAGGGATATCATCTCAAATAACTATAAATAAACATAAATACTTAAATGTATATGAGCTTTTATATCTAGATCTTGAAATATCTTGCTTTGTGATCTGTTTTAGTTAGTCAAGGGACAGTTCTCGCCTTGTGCAAAAATCTATTCAGAAGTGTTTCTGAAGATAATGCGAGGCTTCAGCCGACTGAGTTAGTCAAATAAAGTGGATATCTTTCACAGTCAAAGCTCTTTCTGTCTCAATGGACAATGTTTTTCTGTTCAGCTGCAGTGGAGGGATTGCAACAAAAAAGACAGAATTGAAACTTTGAAAGAGTGACTTGATTTGACTCATTTGAATCAGGGATTGGTTGGCATTATTTTTTGAAAAAATTACATGAATTATTAAAAATTAATTATAAAAATAGTTACAGATTTATTTTCTGTTGATCGACTACTGCAACTCTAGAAAAAGGTTCCATTTCTGGAGCATGACAGCAGAGAATGTGTCTGTGTTCATTTTCTAGCGCTGATGACGGCTGCAGTATTTGTGGGCCACATTATGTATCTTATCACCCTGAGGCAGCCTTATCAGATACCAGCTTATCCGGCTAGAAACTGTTGCTAAAGTGCTCTGAGGAAGAAATGATGCAGAGAGTCTTTATGGCAGCAGTCAAACATAAATTCTCAGTATACTTTGTGTCTGACAGGTAGACCCGTTCCTCTCACAAATATATTCAGCTTCTCAGCCGCAATAGCACCTTTTTTGGGTTGTTTTTACTTTGACAAATGCTTCGCTTTCTCAAGTGAGCAAGCATCAACCTACGCAGCAGAGCGTAGAGACTCACCAAACTGTTTCTGAGAACATATGGTGGTATGTTTTCCCCACTCGCTCCAAAAGTTTACTGGATAGAGAAGCGGAAGGGAATATTGTAGAGTGTTTAATCCTTTATACTTGTGGGGATTATGTTCCATTTGATATCAGATATGCATTAGTCAAATGGGTTTTGACTGAATTCCTGTCGCAGTCACGCATATGAGTACACGTGCACGCACGCACACACGCACACACACGCACACACACACACACACACACACACACACACACACACACACACACACACACACACACACACACACACACACACACACACACACACACACACACACACTCACACACAGCCACATCTACTGATTCAGACTGGGATTTTCAGAATTGAAGTTTATTATGAAGAAAAAACAAGTGGATAAAACAGTGTTTGCTCCTTACTGTTGTCCCGTGCAGAGTCTCATCCACATAAAAACAGACTGATTCCTTTTTTGGCCCAGATTAAGATTCTCTGTGATGCTCTGCACCATAATGATGCAGTATCATGCCAACAGAGCAGATTAGTGTTCATTTGACCTGGATTGAAGGATTTTCTTTTCATATGTCACTGCTGATAAGGGTGATAGAACGGAAGTAGCATGCACCAAGGGCAACACCATCTGATATTTTGTTATTGTTGCATAGGAGGAAGGCACCTCCATTCATATCAAAAGTAATTAAAATAGACATGTCATGCAAATTTCCAGGTCTTTATTCATAATCAAGCATCTGGCATCTGAAATCAATATTTACATGATTTGCACGTCAAAAAACTCCTTATTTATGTTATACTGACCCTTTGTGCAGCCCACCAGTTCAGCCTCTGTCTGAAACAGGCCGTTTTAGCTCCTGTCTCTTTAAGGAGACCCTCCTGATGAGCCCCCCTCTATTCTGATTGTTCAGCTCCCTGAGGCTACATAAACAAACTATAGTTCAGTCAGGAACACTCTCGTCATAGTTTTAACCATTTATAGCAATAAATGGTGATACAGTTTTACTTGTCGTTGAAGGCTCCACTCTAAGATGCTCCCTGGATTAGCCAGCAGCATGCTGATCTTAAAACAGGGAGCGCAATGCAAACCCCCCCTGTAGAGTGGGCCGAAAGCAATACATCAATTGCAGATTGACCCTAGAGCCATGATAGGACCCTGAACCAGAAAGGTGGAGGCCGGAGCAACAGTGAAGCAAGATCAGTGTAGATGGTGATTCTGTAGATTTGTGAAGAAAAAAATATACATTTTAGTTTTAAATGAGAGTAAGAACATTCTGCATTTGAAGGTGGAAAAAAAGCACAACAATTATTAATTTCTGTTTTTCTTTTTTGGTGAGAATGGCTGTGATTGGTGTGTGTGGATAAGGTATGCTGATTTAATCAGTGGCTGTCAGCTGATTACAGCTTGGGCGTATGACTTCTGTGTCCTGCATGAACTAACGCGTTGCTTCATTAGTAGGATTTCACTTTTTCTATCATTCTTTACTCTATATGGAAACTTCATAGTACATTCAAATACATCCATACATGTTCAAGAATGCGATCCTAAATATGCGAGTGGACAACGCAAACACATAGAATGACCTTAGCAACAAAAGCTATAAAATGGACAGTCGTTTGTGGGCATGTGTGAACAATCAAACAATGACATCATCACGAGGAGTAAGTAGAGGTAACACAAAGCATCCAAAGCTCTGACTTTTGACTTGAAGGAAGCAGTTTTACATAAGTTCACTTCAAGTTTCGTACCTTTGACCATGTTTAGCACAGACATCTAACATTATAACAGTATATAAATAACCTAAAGTACCAAAAAGCTTAATATGTCCCTTTTAAAGTTTAATCTGCACAAGATAGTTATATAAAGATACAGATAGATAAGCTGCAACATAGAAGAGTGTTGCAATCCCTCTTCATGACACGTTGAATCTTTTTGCTTTACAAAACATTTAAACGATTTATCAACCAATTGTTTTGACACTATAATGATTTAATATCACGGCTACGAGCTCCTATCCTTTGCTGAAATTGGCACCACTAGGCAGAAGAATAAGGGAGAGAATATTTTAAAGCTCTTTTTAATTTCCTGCCTTAATAAAAAAGACTGAAATGTGTCAGAACCAGGCCAGCCAGGTACTGTAACAGCACTTTATATCATTCTTATGCATCTAAAGTGATAGCATCTAACCAACAGTCCACATCATGCTGGTTTGCAGCCCTGACACACACTGATCGCAATAGTTTTATTTATTTATTTTTTTAATTTTTATTGTGTGGCCAGTGTTTTATTGTCAGTATGATGTCATGTGATGTGTGGAGGTCTGGTTGTGTTGAGATAGCAATAAAGTAATCTTGAATCTATATATCCCTCAAACCTATCTGAGTATGTTACAGTCATTGTGTTGACATCTGGTATTAAAGTTGAAAGAACCTGAAATCTTCCATACTGTCAGCCACTTGAAATCAGTAAAAATATTGTAACTGAATAAACTAGAATAATGAATGTGATGAACTGTGTGCAGAAAACTTAGTGCAAAATTTCAAGAACTCAGTAAACTGACAGGGGACTGTCAAGACTTTATAGTGTGTAAAAGTTGGATTTGAGGTAACAAATTCAAGATCTTGCCGCTGTGTGGATCTGTCAACATGTAAATTTAACAAGCTATAACAAAATATGATTGTCTTCTGGGAGATGACAGATTGTGAGGAAAATGTTATTGACCGAGCAAACTACTGGCAAACACTTTGGAAAGTAAAATGTAAATGAATGAGCTGGATTGTTTGTATTTGCAGAGTAAACATGTTTCAGTCTTTGCGAGTCATTGCACAGTCAGAGTAAACCTCCTGCTGCTGGAATCTGGATGATTTACATTTTGTAACTCGGCAAAAAGGAATGAATGTCTGCGAGCTTTCTTCAGACCGGAGGCTTAGTCAGAGAAACTCCACAGATCCTTTTTTAAGATGTGGCACTGCATCGTCCTCCTCCTCCTCCTCCTCCTCCTCCTCCTCCTCCTCCTCCTCCTCCTCCTCCTCCTCCTCCTCCTAGAGCTCCTCTGATCCCATCTGGGTGCCACATGACAGCTGTGTGAGGTGACTGCCCCCTCTGCTGGGCTCGGCAGGGATCAGCAGGCTGAAAACCTCCCAGATGAGTAATGAACTTTGCTGCTGCTCGTTCATTCATACAGCTGGAGCTTCAGCATCCATCCCCTACCTCTCTAAATGAATGCACATACCCCATTTAGTGTGGGAGGGTTTAGTTTAGTTTAATAAGAAATTAAAATAGAGAGAAAACAAATAAGCACATTTTATGAATGAAAACCCAGAGGACTTTGCTCATGAATGTAATAAATGAAAACTCTTCATAGTCATAACCCTAATGTATCTGCAATAACATCTAAAAATTGTGTTAATTCTCCTTCACATTTCCTGCAGCACTCAGGGCTCCTTTGGGTGAAATTTGGAGGGGAACCTGTGCGTGACTGTGTTGCCAGCAGCAAAGAGTTGGCCCTCCTCCTCCAGGGAAAAGAATAGTTTGTTATCTTGTACTTGGCTGACTTTTGAAGCGAGACCTTTGCTGGAAATATGACACGAATGAAGTAATGTGTATGGACCCACTCTGAATCTCAAGAGTGGCTCTTTGTTTATGCTCCTGTCTCATTGCCCTCGAGAACAACACTTAGGTTTAAAAGAGAGGTGGATAAGGGGGGGAAAGTGAGACAAAAGACTTTGTAAATATTTTCTCAAACGCCTTAATTGAAATTGGATTTTAACTGCTTGCTGGACCGTAGTGTCAAGAATCAGGTGCAATGGAGGCAGCATTTTTGCATTGCAAATGTAATTTTCAGGGGTTTTTTCTCCATTGCCCAGGAGGCACTCGAAAATAGCTACCAGATATGTTTTTTCATGAGCCATTTTCTTCAGGTTGAGCCTCTCATTATTCCAATACCCATTGCGATTAGCTTTTTGGAACGAACTACAGAGTGGTCCTGTTGTTTACTGACCTGGAGTGCCGTTCTTTGTGGGAAATTGTATTCTCTTCATGCCCAGATAGCGCCCGATGGAGTTGAAATTTTGATTGTATATGGGGAAATAAAAAGCTAATTTGCTTTGAGTTTCCCATTCGTCACACAAGTGAATGGGACACAACTTGTTGATTATTCAGTAATTTGCAAATTTACTGCCTATTTGGTGTACATTAAGCAGTAAACTTGCTGCAGTGATTTATACAGAAAGTAATGTTTACTCTTAGATGACGTCTATAGCGAGCACAGAAAAGGAATATCCTCACTGAACATGCTATGTCCCAATTTCTGCACAACTGACAATTCAATAAGGTCATCGCCACAAATCGACAAAGTGGGCATCAGTAATATCTTATATGTAATCCAGTCACACAGGCTCACTGCAGAAGAGACTGTGGGGAAAATTATGACTCTCTTGTGTCCTGGGTCCCAATGATCCCACATAGGCTGTCTGCGAGCCTAGATCAATACCCCCTCAGAGTGGGTTTTAGCACCTTTAAAAATAGCCCCTTAAAGCTTTTCGGTGGGGATGTGTTAAATGAAACGTCCCTGGGCTACAACCATAAGTGGCACTGCAGTTGATGGTGATCATTGTCTGATTTAATGGTCACAAACAAGGTCGTTGTAGTCACATATGGAATCATATTCCTCAAGCAAAATGTTTTAACATTGACCGAAAGCTCTAATGTTGAAACTTTATAGCCGTTCTGCTGCATGTCTGCTAGTGTTAATGGCCCCCATTTGGGCTGGCGCTCCCCCACTCCCCTGCTGTCCTCCTTCCTCAACATTAAGCCTTTCTCCATCAAATGGCTCAACAAGCAGACTTGTGATCGCCCTGATGGATGAACGAATGAAGAAAGGAGTCACGAGCCCCACAATGGAGCTAATGGAGGTTCAGTGCCCCACTACGCTCACACCGAGCCCTCCAGTCGCCTCCAGACTTTGACACATCATTTCCCCTGTGATTTGTGGCCAGATTGAGGTTGAAAGAGACAAGGAAATTTTCTGTCCTCATGAGAACGGATGGGTGTTTCAGTGCTGCAAACTGAGCTGAGAGTTGTTTCTTTTTTCCCCTCATGAAGAACCCTCTTACTTTATAAGGGATTGGTTTCATACTCCGTAATGGACTCTTGATGAGTAGCTATTATGGCACATTTTCAGAAAATGAGCTGCCATTTTTTTTTCTTTTGGGATGACACAGAACAGTCTGACTGTCCCTTCAGGAAAGCAATTTCTATTATATCACAAGGTAGTAAAATACTTAAATTATGAAGTGGCTATAGAGAATGTATTATTTGTCCTCTTTGTGCTATCCCATACAAGATTAAAGTTTAGACCCCTCTGTTTGTGATCAAAGATGAGCAGTAACGCCATGAAATGAAGCGTGATGTAACGTACATGCAATTGGTAAAATACGATAGGCTTGTCAGGGCAGCAAATGGTCACTGTCTTTTTCATCCACCACCCCACCACATGTTTGATCTCATCTCTGAGAAGCGAAGCCTCCCGTGCTTCCCTTGGGACGTTTGATGTTGGAGATCAGAGCTTGTGGTGGTGCAGGCACTTTGGCTGTGGGGGCTTCATCATTACTGTGCGCCACAACCAATCTTCTCACCATCAGATAACTTCAAAGAATCAGTGAAACACCACCTTCCTAAAAATCCAGAGTTTCCCACCGGTGTTGTCTGTTAGATTAGAAGCAAGTTATTGAAGTTTCCTGGAGAAAAAAACCAAAAAAAAAACCTCTTTGACTCCTCTGAAATCTATCATCACCTCAGGCTCAGAGAAGTCGTAGCACACCACAGATTTTTTTCACCCTTCTGTGCATTGATCTCCAACTCTCAGCCCTGCCAATAGCTTCTCCTCTGTTAGACCTTTCCTCGCCCTCTTCTCTCCATCTCTTATCCATTATTCATTACTTTCAGCTCTTTCTGCCAGGCTGTAATATCTCCAGACGATCATTTTGCTGTCTCGTATTGTATGAGACAATGATGCCTCAGCTGTTGCTTTATTGGTAGAGATGCTGAAACAGAAAAGTAGATTCATATTTGCGCACAGCAGACTTTGAAGATGAGTCACATGATGACTTTACCATGTAACTACTGGGGAGGGGGTCGGGGGTGATGATGTTTTTTAACCTTTCATATCTGGGGTGAATGCTGACAGCTGAACATGCTCTAGGTTATGTTTCATGTATGTTTTATGTTTTATTTATCATAGTCTGTGTCGAGTTCTGCACAGGCCTAAAACCAAGACCTAAATCTGTCCCCTCATGCCTTTCAGAGCTGACCCGACTAAATCTGATCGGTCCGGCAGAATTGTAGACCTGGACCCAACCCTAGGCTATATTTTTTTTATCACGTCTTAAAAGACAAAGTTATATAATTGCTTTGGAAAATAATGAAAAATAACTAATCCGACAACGGCAGTTGGCCCGACATGCAAGTTCTATTTAATTAAATATCATCATTACCGATCGTTAGCCAAGCTAATGCTAATGAAATGGCTACATCGTGGCTGTATTATAGGAAATGTATACCTGACTCAAAGATGGCACTTATGCAATCGAATGAAAATTGTTCGCCTGATGCATGAGCCAAGCAAGTTCCAAATGTCCAGGTTTGCGTCTGCGTTGTGAGGTCCGCTGGATATGCACAGTAGTGTTTCAGAGAAACAGAGAGAGAGTTTTCTTATTAAATTACATTTGGTAATACTCCAACATGAGCCTGACCCGAGCCTGAAGATTTACACAAAAAGGATGCTGAACTCTACGTCTGTGTGCCTAATTCTGTGTTTGTTCTACATTTTACCTGGCTGCAAGACAGATTTCCTCTCGGGGACAATAAAGTTAACAACTTTGCAACTGTGTGCCAGCTCAGCTTTTCCAGAGTTTGTAATGTAATGTATGAAATTCTGTGTGTCAGTGAACAGAGACTAAGTGCTAATCTCTGTAAATTGACTATCAGAGGAGAAGGAGGACTTCAGAGAAACGTTCTCATACTCAGCACGTCTGAAGTGAAGGGAAGAGGTTACCGTGAGTCATCTGTTTTGAATCAAAAACATAATGATTGACTTTAACACTTTCTTCCATCTGTTATTAAGCCTCATTGCTGCCTGAGAAATATCCTCTCACCATGAGTGCTCTTGTCTTCATGTCTCACTGGTCAGACAGTATTTAAATAACTCAAACAACATGAATCAGTATGAGTTTACTCGGAATGATGTTCTTTTTATGTCACACTGAGACATATTTATATGTGAATTTCAATCTTAACATTATATCCTGAAAACAAACCTGTCTGCATAATGTCAGTCAAATTGCCTTCTTGCTGCCATTGTGAGATTTTTAAGAAGTTTGACCATTTGATGTGCAGTTTTGCAGCTAATAATGATATGCTAAACCTTGCTATGTGCCTTTTGGTTTGTTATACTTCAGAATAAGCTCAAGCAAACAAATAGAAACAACAAGCTCTACTGAGTTTACTTTGGGATTCCCATGTGACTCTATCCTCTAATACGAAGAAACATTAAAACATTAAAGATGAAGCATCACATGTAGGAAAACCTAAATATGGCTCCAGTTTGGTGAAGAAAGTCCTCTGCATCAGTAATTGTACGGTTATATGATATTACAACCTCCAAGATCTAAGACATTATAGAAAGAAATCCATTAAATAGTGACTCATCTGTACAGAAATGTCAACTGACTGAGTAGAAACTCTTGAATCTGTTGAAAATAAATACTTTGTTTTGTGACGTAAAATACATAAAGTTACATAAAGTACTTTGTGACTACTAACAACCAGTACAGTGAAAATGACAAAATCACAGACAAAATATATTCATTAAAAGATGTACTTTTTCCTCCTATCCAGGTTTCTATGTATGCACACATACATACATACATACATACATACATACATACATACATACATACATACATACATACATACATACATACATACATACGTACATACATACATACATACATACATATAAGTGTGTATGTATGTAGGTATGTGTGCATACATACTGACTTGTTTAGTCAGTATTTGAATTTAGAGCTGCTACAATTGATAATTGACTAATCGTTTCTGTCATTTTTTAAGCAAATATGGCAAAAATGTGCTGGTTTTAGGTTTTTCTTCTTTATCATACCAGGTAATGAACTGCATCTCTTTGAATTTCATTTATGACTGTTGGCCGGACAAAACAAGACATTTGAAGGCACAACTTTTGAAATTATAATAGCAATTTTCTCACAATTTCCTGGCATTTAACAGACAAAGCAAGTAAATAACAGACATTTTAATCAATAATTAAAATAATAGGCAGTTGTAAATTTGATTTTTACAGCTTCATTTACAGTCTCTGGATGTAACTTCTCGCTGTGACTTTATTTTTGCAACTAAGTCAATAACTCTCATTGAAAGCACTGTTTTGTGGAATAAATTTAGGAACAAATCTGCCTCATAACCTTTATATGAAATTTGTGTAGGAACATATCAAAGCAGTTTTTTTACATAATCGTCTCCCTTTTTCTTGCCTGGGTGTTATATTGTATATTTATTGTTGTTGTACAGTATATTTTTATAGAATATATGTATTATTTTTATACACAAAATTTTCATTTTCAAAGTACATTTGTTGTTATCATACAGTACACAGTATTTGTCAGTAGATTCAAGATGGTGGAGAACCTCGACCCTTCCGTTTGCTCTTCAATTCAAGCATGTCAGATTTGTCATGTATTTGCTCTCTCTCTGTCCACAGAGGAAGTCTTTAATCGCCACCAGTCTGATCGTGGTGGTGTCGCTCTTCGTGGTTGTGGTGAACTACGCGGAGAAGCCGTACTTCCTCCTCCAGCCAGTGTTTGGTCAGACGTTCAGCAGCCACTGGATGTTCTCCAAACAGCCGTACAAAGCCTTCAAGCCTCACCTGGGCTACGTCAGCATCCCCAAACAGGAGGTGAGTGACACAAACATCCATACGTGTACATGTCAGCTTTCTCTCACACACAAACAGAAATACTTCTTGAAGAGTCCACAAATGAGGTAGCTACTGTATATTTATATTGTAATTCAAATCATCTTATTTGTAAAAATGTTGTATGTTATGTCACCTGCATGGTGGATTGTTGGCAGATGTTAGACTAGAAATGGGGTCAGCCGTTAGGTTTAACCTTTTTTTAAAAGGATTTTTCAATGGGGGATGGTAAACTGTTGCAGTGGGAACGCAGACCTATTTGTCTTGTCATTGCTTTTAATTCATTAAAGATTAAAAATGAAGAGGGTTGAAGAGGAACTGGAGCCAGTCGGGATACACCTCGGGCAGATCGCCAGTCAGTCACAGGGCTAATATATATAGTATAAAGACACACCTATGGGTAATTTAGAGTCATCGAATAACCTGACCTGCATGTTTTTGGTCTGTGGGAGGAAGCTGGGCTACCTGAAGATAAGGAACAGGCACAAGGGGAACATGGAAATTCTACACACTGTTAGTATGAGGCGACATATAACTACTGCACCACTACCCATATATGACCAACATTCGACTCAAAAATTTAAAATCAAACTCGGCTTCTTGTATATAATCAGATGTCTGTCTTCATCCAACATCAACACTATTGTGCAGTCAACCTATGTCTGTCCTTGACCATGAAGATATTCTGTATTGTCATACTGCCCGATCATAAATGACTCATTTCATACGCATTGTTGAAATGAATCATTGTTCTCTGTATCACAAGGTTGGTTGGACTAACTTACAGAACAAATAATGATAAGTATCATGTTATTCATCTATAAAGCTCTACTATTGAAGCTTCCAAACTACATCACATCACATCTCTTCTCTCACATCTCTTCTTCTCTTTAAATCTATTAACTACAGTAAAAAATCCAGTAACTACTTAACCTTCAATACCCCTCATGTGTGGACTAATGTTGATTGAACTAGTTTCAGGTATTTCATACCTTTAAAATGGAATGAACTGCAAGCTGCCCTCAAAATTGCGTCTTACATTCCTCTTGGAGATTTTAAAGCTTTATAAAGTGATGTTTTTTATGATTCTTGTTTCCCCCTTGTTTATTGTAGTAGTAGTTTCTTGTGTTCTTGTTCTTAGGTGTCTCTCTTAATCTCAATAAAACTGCCATCTTAAATTAAGATTAAAGAAAAAAGAAAAAAAGCTTATAGTTTTAACACAGTTTCATATACAGCTCAACGAATATGCAGCAAGTTATTTATTGGAGCTTTAAACCCTCTTTTGCTCAAGCCCTGTTTTGAATCTCTAATATAATTTTCCCACTGCAGTCTTAAGATGAAAGTGCCTGACGTTTTACAATGAGGGTTTACATATTTGTCATATTACATTTTAAGTGTCATAAATTGCATCATACACAGGTAACCTTTTCTTTTATGGTGCATTCATATTCTATAACCCTCCGTTAACATTAACCTGCCATCACACAGGTTCACCTCGATAATGAAGGTGTATTCAAATGCCCTCATGCAAAAGCAGCACCTCCTCCAGGATTTTCTTCATTCATTATATCAGGTTGTGTGTGATGGATCTGAAAATGCCTGTTTGATGTCTCCTTGTGGGCATTATTTCTTTGTAATACCAAACACCCATGTCCGTGATCCTATTCTTCTGCCTTCAAACAGCTCTGTGCTGCATATTCCCCGCACAATTTATGGAAATTGAAATATCAAAGCCTTTTAATTCCCACCACATCAAAATGTAAAAACCAAGCTGTGTGTTTGTTGTTCGGGGAGGCAGCCTGCAAAAACTGAAATTATGCTTATACTAGTGGTTATTAGGTAGTCATGCAAGAATATCTTATATATTTCACTCGCAGAGTTATATGCAATGTCCCCGTCTGACAGTGAATGAGGATTCACACGCATTTTCTGTTTGGGTAGCGATACATCAATGATCTGGAGTTGTACTGGCTGCATTGGTCCTTCATGAGAAGTGGATGCCTTATATACTGCAGGCTGATATTGGCAGATTAATGCAGAGCGTCATCCCCTGCCTCCGGAGAGTTTCATCCACACAACATGGGCCCAGAGGCAATCACGTCTTACACCAATCTCTACGTCTGCACCTCCTTCTGCTTCCAGACAAGCTTGCTTAAATCACTGCCCTCTCCCAATGGAGGTTTATGCAAATCATTGGAAAGACTGGCAGCTTCTGCAGAATTAGGCCTCTTTTTGGCTCAAATCCTCTCACCAGTGAGTTGTCTACAGCAAATTGAATGGGACAGTGATTGGCCTGAACGTGAGTGTCAAAAGTGTTCTGCATGCCTCCAACATTTCTGACAAAGGATGGACAGAATTGTAGAGGTCTGGTCAAGGTGATACTCTTGTGCTGAGTGTCGTAAGCGATTATGTCCGGAGTGAAAGCCTGCTGTGTGAGCTGTCAGCCTCCGTTAAGCACGCAGCAACACCTTAAGAAGCAGCAATATTTCTTCCGCACAGCAAGGCAATCTCACATGATCCACAGTGAGGTGTCATTTGAGGTGTTATAAACCTCTCGCGAGCATGTATAATGCATAACTTGGTAGTAGGGAATGGTCTGCCTTATTTTCCTCATTTGATTGAGTCTGTCTCCCGGTGTGATAAATTGTTCTTGCTCTGCTTTTCAGGAAAAATAGAAAACATTTGTCTTGTGGCACTTTACATTCATGCTACTGGTGTATCACAGGCCGAGACAGAGATTCAATATTTTCATTTAGACCTGAAAATGTTAAATTCAGGCCCTTTGAGACAATGACCAAACATGGAGGGAAAGTGCTTTTACTTCTGGTTTGCTTTGTTAATGATTTTTATAAGTTCTTAAAGATATTAGCAAGTTTAAAACTAGCGATTTACTTAATACGGTCGCATATTACACTAAAAAATAAATACCTTGTTAAGACTTGAAATAATGTGTAAATCAGTTGTTAGGAAACTTATGTAAACTTCTGGTCCCTGTTTGATTGCATGTTTGGCCAGTAAATCTACTGTTTCCTTTCCTGCATGAGCTAGTACCCATAAATTTGTACTACAAACCTATAATTATGTATAACGATTGCAATAATATATGTTTGAGACTAGCTATGGCTGCACTGGCTGGTCTGTTTTGGTACAAAACACACAATAATTGGTATCGTTCTTACAGGATTTGTGGGGTCGTCTCCCACCAGATTGCAACTCGTTACAGAGCATTTTAGTGTGTTATGTCTGATACTTCGTCGTAAGGTTTGTGCTTCTTTCTGACTGTCAGCGACTAAAAAATTGATGCCAGTCAGTGGAAACAATCTTTATCTGTGGTCTGTCCAGTCTTGTTGTCCCCAGTTTTAGTAGTGCAAAAAAAGTATGCTAACCAGTACTTTTTCATTGAGTCTAGCTGACGTTATTGGCATCACAGTTTGTAATATGAGGTATATTGTGTTATTTTGTGAAATGTCATTTTAAAACGTTCTGATTATACATTATATTAAACAGCATTCTGATCAAGATGTGGTCAAACACTTGAACCGCATTCCATTACTTCATGAGACCATTACGTTAGCGAACAAACATTAGCTTTGTCAGTCGGAGCTAGACAACAGTTATTAATGTGTAAATTACTTTGTAAAACTAGACAGAATTTGACTTGAGAATGGCTACTAGGCTACAACTGGCCCCTGGTCCTAAACATTAAACCTTTTAAAAGTTTTTTTAAGCTTCAAAACTGTAGAAAGACTGAGCAAAAAACACAGTCTATTAAATGAAGTAATTCTCCTTTTTTTTTTTTTACATGTGTTTTCTAAGCAATGTTTTTCCCCCAAGAGGAGCATTTTAAATTAGTCTCTTGTTTTTCCAGGGGTATACAGTGACAGCTAATCAATGCATTTTTAGGCAGAATGACCAGAGAGGCATTTTAGACTGAGACTTGGCACATTAATGTTGTAATTAATGCAGCAATTATTGCCTTCAATTAATCGTGTTTAGAGCATTTTAATGAACGTCAAGGGTAGGTTCACCACCCCAGTGCTATAATTTAATCATGGCCGTGTCCTCGACATTAAGCATGCTTTTTTAAATAACCCAATATATTTTTAACACACTCGTGCATTAAAATCTGAGGCTTTGCTGAGTAGATTTTGTACTTATCAGAGTGTGCCAAAATTATTGGGATTATAAAAGCGTGCTTTGCTTACAATTACTGCATGCTACACTGAAACAGCACCATCATGAACATGAAATTGAATCATGAATCACAGCCTAGAGGAGGACGAGGCCATAACATTATATTGATTTACAGGATGCAATATTCACATATAGGTCTGGAGCTAGATTCCGATCTTATAAGCAAAATAAAAAAGGGTTTTGTACAATTTATTGGTGATTCGTGTTCATGTGAAGCTAGATTTTAAATTAACCTTGTTGGAAAATCAATCAGCTATTTACTTCAGTTCAAGTCCATCTCAGTCTTCTTCTGTTTGCCACTGAGCAGCTCTACCGAGACAGTTGTGGGTGACAGTAAATGCCTTGCTCAAGGACTCCTTAGTTTACAGTCACATCCACATGTGTCTCACATGCAGTTAGCCAGGCAGTGTTCCCCATAGAGCCCAGCCAATCTGTGTGTGCTGAGAGGCGTGATGGAGTTATGAGCTGGGATGAGGGCAGCGGGTGATGATGGACGAGCTGCTGACAGCTCAAGGCTGCAGTGATGTGTGTCTCAACCACCCAGTAAATGGAGAGCTACCAGCCCAGCTCCAGGGATCATTTCTTTACCCGTGACTGAATCCATACAAAGGAGGAAAAGCAATAGCAGGCAACTCTGTTATAGTATTACATGCAAGAATTATGTCTGATAAAGAAAAAAATTGTTTCCTTTCTAAGCAGTTGATCCTGGTGGATGCACTGACTATTAGTCATATACAGTTTATTTTTAAACAGAGTTTACAGAGTCTTGTGTGATTCTGTTTCCACCCTAAAACTTTCTGGTTCTCACACAACATGCAAGAGAGAGTTTCACGTTTGCAGCACAAATGCAATTTGTATTCAAACCAGTGACGTTACAGTTATTCTCCATTAAGCACATGATCAAACAGGGCTTAGTCATGACACAATGCTTTTTCTTTTCTAACTTTCTTTTGCATTCATTCACTTAAGTTTAATCTCATCGCAAACCGAGCATATTAGCTTCAATTAGGTAAATCTCCCATTTTGGATTCAGAGAAGGCTTATTCCCTCCCTTGGCAAAGCGTAGCTAAGAGCAGTTATTGAAGATTCATTACAAATCCCTTTGCTCCAGTAAATTGTAATAAGATATATATATATACAATATATGGTAAGATAAATTACATAACTTCTTTGCCTTTCTGCTCTGAGGTCTGACATTCAATTAACTTAATCAATGTTAGTTCTGGGCACAGTGACAGTAATCTCAGGAAATAAAAAAAAATTATGTGAAGCTGTAAAACCCTGATGAATATTTTTAGTAATAATTACCAAATGCATTTATTTTATGTGCTGATCACATAAGCCCCTGCCAAAACATCACTTTAATATCATCGCACAGTTATACAATATATAACTATGGTGTCACAAACTATAACAACATAAGATGAAAATGGAACATGAGATATTTTTAGAGGAAAGTCAGACTTTGAGTCATTGCCCCCCCCCCCATTTTTTAACAAATCACATAGCACATTTTTAGTTTTTTTTTGTTGGCTGTTGGTCATTTTAGAATTTGTTACTTTTTAAAAAATATTTCAATATAAAAGCTTGAGATTATATAGATAATGTGACTTGAGACTTTCATCTATTAATTTTAGACTTCACTTGAAATGTGCAGTACAGAGACCACGTGGAGTTTAGGTTCAGTATTACTCATCTTAACACAATGTGTGTATCCTTGACCCACTCATAGAAAAACTGCCCCATGGAGCTACTTGAGATCAAAAACTTAAACCTTAAACTTGGACTTGTCGCAAATGACTTGGGACTTGACCTGGACTGGCCTTAACTGGCTTTAACTTTAGACTTAACATAAATCTGTCTCAAGTGACTTACTTTTAAGATTTTTTATTTGGCATTTTCGCCTTTATTTGAAAGTGGACAGTAGAGAGAGACAGGCTGTCATGCTATTGTGAACTTAGGGACGCTGTTCTGAAGCTGACCCTCTAACCTCAGGGTATATATAAAATGTATCTTCATTGACATTGACCATGGACTGATAAAGTATCTTATTACTGTAGCTGACTTGCTTCTTCTCCTCTCCAGCCCCTGAAACTACACTGTGAGCTCTGCAGCATCGTGTCCAGCTCTGGCCAGATGTTGGGCCAGGCTGCAGGCCCGCAGATCGACCGCTCTCCCTGCATCTGGCGTATGAACAATGCGCCTACACGGGGCTTTGAGCACGACGTGGGCCAGCGAACCACCCTAAGGGTCGTCTCGCACACCAGCGTCCCCCTGCTGCTTCAGAAGCCCCAGTACTTCTTCGGGCAGGGCAACGACACCGTCTACGTCGTGTGGGGGCCACTACGAAACATGAGGAAGGACGGGAAGGGCATTGTATACAACATGCTGCGACAGGCGGCGGAGAACTACCCTCACGCACGCATCTATGTCACTACAGAGGACAGGATGAACTACTGCGACATGGTCTTCAAGAAGGAGACGGGAAAAGACAGGTGAGTCTTCTGTATTTATTTGCTCCTCTTTTTGGCATAGCATCACTACTTTCCTCAGCAGACTTCCAATTTTTCAATCTGACAAATTTACCACTCAGTACTTTGACATTCACTGTTCTGTTCGCTGCTATAATATCGACCTTATCGAGGCTGATGGTCTGCTCAATGTACTGTGCTTTCCCCGTCTCAAATCCTGCCTTTGATGAGGCATTATCAAAGTGAGTTACTTAACTTTCCCCCTGAAGAGGCTCTACATGGCACTGGAGGCCATTTTCTAAAGAGAAGCTTTTATGAGGAGTCTCAGAAGCGTGCGCTGCCTGGGTTATAGACATCAGCCAAATGCTGGTCTGGGGAAAATCTGGTTAATGAGGTAGCATGATTCTGGCAGTCTTTCTAAACACCCCAGTTGCAGCTGGTCTCACATTTTCTCTGACAGCGTATTGGCACATTATGAATTCGCAAAAAACTTCAATCATTAAGGCTGCAGATCAGTAGGAGATAACCTGTAAAGCTTGCAGAATATAGGCTTTATGAGATTTATCATCACTGTTTGCAGGGGACGTTTGGCAAGAACATTGTACGTTGAAATTGCACTCTGTAATTTAAAGACAGACCCACCTGACTGTTCCTTTTTCTATTAATTCCCCTGAGAGAACTGCAGGTTAATGACTATGAGAACCAGGCTCCAAGCTCGCTATTGTTTCGGATGAACCTCATTTCTCAAGCAAGCCACCATTCACTTCCACAGAGCTCTACACCCCTGCCTCTCCCACATGTCATCAAGACCTCTCTTAACTTCTTAAGAGGATTAACATGTTCAGTAATAGGCATAGCATCCATTCCATTTCAGCTCCATTGTCTTTTCCTTATTCGGGATGGCAGGGTTAACACTGAATTTCATGTAGAGCATCCATATTCAGCTTGGCTCAGCTGTTCCGAAGGCCCCGTAAAGCATAGATAGAGACGTGGGATTAGGGAGGGATGCTCGGGGAGAAGGATCTCATTACAGGACATTATGCTCCTGGCTGATGCAGTGCTTCAATCATTACTGATTGGTATCAGAGACCAAACTCGAAGTGTAACAATCAATTGCATCTAATGAATATGTGATGAGAACTGAGAGGTTTGTCTGTATGTCTGTTTCTCTTCCTGTCCATCATTGTGTGTGTTTGTTCGAAACTTGGCTGCACATATTCCAGTATTGAGAATAAATTAGTCTCCATGGTAACAGCCTTTTAAATTAGCCTGAAAGACAGCTGGAATTACACTTTATATTTTAATGTAATCAGAGGGAGAGGAGGGAGTTTCTACTGTACATCACTAATAAACCATAGGTCTTAATGTTACTCACTGTCACTCATGGAAACTGTACTTCTGTTTTATTTTCTCCACTTATCCATGCAAAACGGATTTATCAATATCTTAAAGTCCATAGCAACATAACATACAATACTCTTAAAACACTGTTATTGGAGCAGCTTATCTGCCTTTACCCCGTCATTTTTGTGTGTGTGTATGTGTGTGTGTTCACTGGTTTACTGTCAGTGCTTGCTGCATGGTGTCGGGGATAATCACCAGCTTGGTGGAGATGGAACAGTGATCGAACACAACTTTAATTATCAAGATTGCTACGAGCAGCCTATGAGACGCAGCGGCCCGGCTTCAACTTGCCTGATCAGGTGGAACGCAGAGCTGGTTGACTAGCTCAACGGTCGACCGAGTAACCTCCTCTCAGCTAGTAATTTAAAACGAGATTCAACAGTCTGTCAGGAAGTTTGGTCACTTTTTTAGTAAAGACCACCCTATTTCATTTTGAGTCAAATCCCCATGACCTGGTTTAGCTGATTTCAAGTCAGAGACTGGTTGAAAAAGGTGTCAAGAAGAAACTTTTTTATTACATTTTTTTTTTCTGTTAAATATTTGTTTTATGTAAAGCACATTGAGTTGCCACTGTGTATGAAATGTATAAAATATAAAAAATATTTATATAAATAAAACTGCCTTGCCTTGCCTTGACTTAGTCACCAGCTACAGTATGTCCTTCTCCAAGGCTAATTCTAAGCAGACATATTTTCACACTGGAAAAGACACATATTTACATTAACATGTAATGGTTTAAATGAGAGCAGCCACTCAGAATAAGTGCTTTGACACTAATTTCCTTGTGATACAAGTGCAACAAGGTGCTTGAAGAAACATGTAGTTGCTAAGAAAACCTGACAAAGAGTCTGACAATGAATGAGAGATGGAATAAGAGAATGTGAATTGAGTAAGTAGGGTACTTAAAGGTATATTATGCAGGATTTGTTTGTTGCTGTTTGTAAACACCCCTCCTCTCTTTCTTCACCCCAGAGCAAGAGAGAGAGAGAGAGAGTGGTGGTTGAGTGGGCTAGAGAGTTAATAAAGAGAGTGAGCAGTGCCGGTGAGAACAAAGCCGTGAGTCAGATAAATAAAACATTATTTTCCTGTTTCTATTTCAAAGCAGTTACCTTGTAAAGCACAACTAAAAAGACACACCTTTGCACAGCCCTGCAGGAAGGAGCTACATTGCTGGATTTAGTGTGAATGCAAGAGCTTCATCCTGTCTGCTGTGGCCTCTTTGCTCTGCGTGTGTGTGCCTCAGCCCTGCCCTCGATCCAACAGACACCCAGACCTGCAGCTCTTTATACATATGTGACACAGACAGAGAGCCAAGCGGAGCAGAAGAGAGAGAGAGGGAAACAGAGACGTATTATATTCAACATTATTGTGTACTGATTCTGCGGGTGAAAATTGTTTGCTGAGACAAAACTTCTGTTTGTATGCATCTGGCTCAGCGGCCAGTGACATGTGGGGTTCAAATTCTGGTTTGTTGTCTTCTTTTCTCTCTACGTCCATACATCCTGTCATCTTTTTCAGTGAGCTTCCTCAAAAAAAGCTACAAAAATAATCTACAAAAAATAGGCAGACAAAAAATCAAGACAAAAAGTCTGGCTACAGCCTGAGTGGAAATGTATTTGACAGCCACTTAAACATATGATTCTTGTAATTGTGCACTGTGGCTGGAAGTTGCACATGCTGAACCTATCTGTTATCAGCACTACCTCCTGAACTGCAGCCGTTGGCTGTCGGACTGTATCGGCGCGGCCCTGTTAGCGGTGGGAGATAACAGACCTTACGACAGCACAAGACTTAAATCACACTGTCACTTTGCAGCACGGCCACCTGGGCCTGCGTGACCCGGGTCTCTGCTTCCCAGCAAGATGCACCTTCATAGTGTATGTTTGTGTGCATGTTTGCAAAGGTGTGACACCTTCCCTCTAGTTCTGACATTTTTATCCCTCTAATTGACAATTTTCTCATGCCAAGAATAAGGATTCCTCAGCATTACATTCCTTCAATCAATTTAACATTTAGAAAGTTCCTTACAACCTTAAAGGTCCTCTTTTCTCTTTTCATTGGAAGCAAACATTTTTTTCAGGTTTTTACTATGAGTGACACAATATGAACACAATATTTTCTTTAAAGGAATGTAGGATAGTTTTGGTTATTATATGAGAGTTTTCTCCACCAGTGTTTCTCTTTGTGCTCTTCTCACTGATTTGAAATGGGTGAGGCTCTGTTGCAAAAAATGGTGGCAAGACTTTTTGAGCAGCATTTTGTTGCATATGAGTTAAAGTCTGATGACTGTTTTGGGATTGTTTGCGTATGCGGCCAGGCGACTTCCAATTTACGTGATCAAAGCTCACACACAGAGTCCTGATGAATATCTAAGGATGTTCTTTTTTCGTAACATTAACTTTGATTGTTACTCATTTAATTATGGATATATTATTATAATATAATATAGTTCCCACCATCTAAACATATGCAAAGGCTTTTTTAAGTCCCCCTCCACTCAAAAATGTGTTTTCCTTGTTGTTGTTCCTTGTTTCCTTGTTTTTCTCCAGTTGGGTATCTGAGCTTCACTGTGCAGAATGATGTACGTGCAAAGTTCAACACTTTGAGGGTGTTTTCACATTAATCTGCTGAAGGAAGAAAAGTTTGTTTGTGAAATCTGAGTTTAAGGCGCATACCTGACATCACAACTAATTTGGAGCCAATTGTGGTCCAGTATGCTGCTTACACAGGTGCACATCCAGTCACAAGTTATTATTCTCAGCACATTTGTAGGTCTTAGAATATGTCTGGTGGCAAGCTTTAAATGTTTTGTTTACATCAGCTTGTTCTTCTTATTTTCCATCTTTTTATTTTGGCTCATTTTAGAATTGCGTGAAACTTCCGGATGTCTGACAGCTGTTAGTCTCCTTTCATGTAATAGACAACAAACCTGTCTTTATGGGCAAACACAGACAAATGACTCCAGCTGAGGTCAGGTACAGCACACGATAAAACACTACAATGCCCAACTCATTACATGCATTTAGTTATAGTCCATTTACTGTACATCTGTCTACTCAGAATCTCATTTTCCTGAACTACTCTGCAACACATACACACACAACAAAGTGAGATTTGATAATTACCTTCTGTCCTATCATTTATCTATTCTGTCCTACCTTTATTTCAAGAGAACACAAGTGTCATTTAGTTAGATAGCTTGTTTAATCTCAACCCATCACCTGTCTGCTGATGATTTAGCCTCTGGGGGCAACAACTAATATTTTAGGGAGTCCAGTGGAGCCAGCAGATATCTGGAATAACTGTAAGAGATACCGGTCGTTGTTTCAGACGCAACCACAGCCAACTCAAACACCATTGGTCACTACTATTAGGACTACAAATCGAAACCAGCCCACCTCCAGTACCAAAATCTCATCCTGTTGTCTACAGATTCTGCATTCGTATGCAGATTCTGTTTATAGAGATTATAACTCATTTACTTCTGTCTGCACTAGTTTACATTTCCTCCAATCACCTTGCAACACAGACAGCATGAAAATAGATTAACATTTACATATTTTTATGTACAAAGTTTTATAGTGTCATGTCTTGAAATTAAGTCCTGTACAGACATTAAATAAGAAGACATGGATGTGACAGTAAAACGTGTAAGATGACGTTTGCTCGAGGGATTATAAGAGGACTTTGGTTTCTTGCTGTTGTTGTCAGATGGGAGTTGACAGAGCGTGAAAGCATCTGTAATGTGAGAACTCAACTATGGTACAATGAAGAAAAAAAAAAAACGAGACTAAGTGCCAATCCTTTAATTTGAGCAACAATAGGTTTATGTGGTGCAATGAACTGGAAGCCAAATCAATAAAAGTGACACAAACTAAACACAAATACACAAATCATAACATCCTTAAAGCAGCAGATCTCAACGTTATCAAGTTGGTGTTTGCAAAGCCCCCTGGCCCCCACTCCCACTCCTGTGTGAACACACTGATCGTACATAAACTCTCTGCATGAGGCTTGTGAGAGAGGTTTAAAATTGTGTAAAAGATAGCTGGGTATAGTTATTCAGCCTTTGTTTAACATTTAGCTTTTGATGTTGTACTTTTGTGTGAGCCAGCAGTGGGAGATATTAATTAATGTAGATTTCTATGTGTCTTTAATGTGTTGATCTGACAAGCCTTTAGAAGATAGAGTCCTTTGTTCTGTCACACTATCTTCTAATGTCACTTTGTTATCTGATGCTGCTTTGGTCCACACCTGGGTGCTGTCATTCTGGTTTGGTTGAGAAGAAATCCTGCTCTTAGATTACTTGAACTCTTGACCCCTGTTTCTAGCTCAAGGTTCTCCACTGACCTTTAGGGTTAGCTGTATATATTTTAGATTCTGTGCAGAGTATTTAATAGCTGGCTGAGTGCCAATTTACCAGAGAGAAAAAAGGTAATCCTAGGTGGTATGTGCTCTCTCTCTCTCAGAAATGTGATGCATTGTACTTCTCATTGTATTATTTGATTAGATTATTTCATAACCCGACAATACTCTCTTTGTGTGTTTATGGAGTGATCAAGCAATTCTGCACTACAGGTTATTCAGGGATTACTGTGATATAATACGAAAGTCACACAGGAGCACTATTGCTTTACCCACAGACAGAACAACAACTAATTTGAATTGCCGTAAATGAGTATCTTATTAAAATAATGACACCTTCACAATCAACAGGCAACATGTCTGTTTTAGGCCGAAAAGAACAATAATTGATAAAAATACTACATTCTCATATTACAGAGTAACTGGGCCTGTTAACATGTGTAAAAACAGCCTTATAGTCTGTTTTCACATCTGTTTACATCGATTCTGTTTGTATCAGTTCATTCGCCATTTCTGTAATAATGGAGATTTTGTGTGTTCACTCTAATATTGCCTTATATCAATCAGTTCATTCTTGTTTTTTGTCATGTAGCAGGAACATTATTCACTTGATGTGACACAGTTTAGTGGGATGGCTGGGCCTCTATTCTTGGTTTTATGTTGTAGACTGCCACACGAAGATCATCTGCAACTCTGATGAGCCGTGATATTTGTTCTTGATGAATGTCAGAATGGAAAATGTCTGTTTTAACATAAATATGTAGATCCAAAAGTAATGAATATATCCATTGTAGCTTTTGATAGTATTCTGCAGCCACAGACAGTCTGAATTCTTCCAGTGTGCACAATGGTAAAGCAGTCTGTAATATGCTGTCAGAAAAGTTCAAAATCACCTCCAATGTAAAATTTGAGAATTTAAAGTGAAGGAACAGAGGTTTTGTTTTTTTGTTTTTTCAAATTCAGAAAGGCTGAACCAAACATCTGTCTGAACCAAATTGTGCAACTGCACATTCAGGTTGTGCTGATCATTTATTCAATTATTACTTTTATTTGGATAGACCTTAGGGATTAAAGTGGGGAGTGTCGGATGATGGGAGTAAGAAGCATAGATCTTTTTTATTGTATGTTTTGAAGAAAAATAAATGTAATGATGATGATATACACATTTTTCTCCCCCACTTAGTCCATCTTTGTGCTTTTTACTGTCCAGCTTGTGATATGCATACATTTTTACCTCGTAGTTGTATCTTACAATTACATATAGCTGTGCATCACATGACACAATGGAGGACTGAAACGGCCAAAATCCAAAATAAATAAATGACTCAAGAATGAATATGCTATTAAATGCACCAAAAATAATATTAAAATAAATATAGGCATTAATTAATTGGTATTTTCTATTGTTTCCTTTGCATATAAATTCCCATATTTATATACTTTCCCATTTATTTACTATTTTATTCATTCATTTTTAAATGTATTTATGTATTTATTTATGAATTATTTCCCCTTTGCATTTTCCCCCATTCATTTTCTGAAACGTATTTATTTATGTATTTCTTTTTCACTTTTCTTTATGTATCTGTGCTTCGTTATGCAAATAAGAGAGCTGTCATGGGGCCAACTTTTCACCTATTGGTTGAACGACATCTGAGTGCATAGATGACTGTGTGGGTGCCTGGAGTTGAGTGATGGGAAACATTAATTGTGAAGGACTTTGAGTTAACAATTTGAGTCAAGCATATAGATGGTATGAGCTTGGAAAATATGTGTCACTGAATTTACACTTACTGTCAAATGAGACAAGAATGAGCACAACACACCAACTCTCTCTGTTTCACTCGCTCTCTTCTTTGCCTCCTCCTCCTGCTGGAGATAAATTAACGCAAATTAGCTGCTGGTTGTTTTAGACACAAGCCTGACAGCAATAAATAAATACATTTAAAAATAAATAAATTGATTAATAAAAATGAAGCAAATCAAATCAAGGAACAAGAAATAGTTCATATTTATCTGACATTTCATCAATTAATTATTGCCTACATTTATTTATAATATTATTATTGGTGAATTTAATGGAATATTAATTCATTTATCGTCATTTTTTATTTCTTTATTTATTTTTGATTATGGCAGTTTCAGTCTTCCATTTCACACAGCTGCTTTATCTGTTTTCAGTGATAATCTTCCACTTTTCTTTACTCTCTCCATGAGCTGCTTTTTAATATCCTTTGCTATGTCATGAGTCCGCTGCCTCATTGTGCAAGCAGAATATAGTCTCAAGTGTGCTAGCTATTTTTTCACTATGCATATCGTTTGTCATTGCAATGGCTGGTGGGCGGATGAGGCTCTTGGCAGTAGTGTGGGGCTTTTCGATTGAGCCACCAGATATGCCACTTCATATGAACCTGCCAGGGCCTTAGCAGGGAATGAAGTGTGCTCCTTCACTGCTGCCTTTTAGCTCTGTGGTTCTGTTGAAAAATCTTTAACCGTTGGTTGATGTAAGAGGTGTGTTTCATTAACAATGTCTCTTAAGTTTAAATTATTTTAAGCTTTCATGTGCAAGCACTTCTGAACAGATAAGACGCTGTGGATATCACACGTTTTTAGCTATGCTTGTAAATCCACATTGTAAAAAGTCAGGGTGATATATCTTAAGCTTGTTGTTGTTTCTCAGTTGATGATGCTGCTGAACTTTCAGGTGACTCACCTTCAGACACTTCCTTTCAGCCCAAGTCTTGAGCGTAAATTATTTTTCTGAGGAGTCACGGCTTCATAGTTGTTCCATATGATACCTAGCTGACTATAGCTGCTTGCATGCACACTTTGACTCTTAAAAACACGTTCAATAAAACCTGTTCTAAGGAAAATTACATCACTGGTGCAGGTGATGTGATGTAAACAACGTTCCCTAGTCTAAAACATTGCATTTTTTCCCTCCACAACCATCTGGCGATCCCTGGAAATGATCTCTCAGTAACAGTCAGATACAAGAACCAAAAATGGATGTTTAATCTGCAATTCATCAACAGGGGTGAGTCAGTCTAATCTTAGATGAACTTAATAGCAGATGCTCCACTCTCGCGGGCCTCCAAATATGCAGTGAATTTTATTTTAATCTGTTTTTATTAGCGTGAAAGTTACAGCTGTGTAATCATGCTTCATAATCTCTAGTCGTCCACTTAAAATGAGTGTAAGTACCCCCGGCAGTCAAGGTTTACTCATCCTAAAATAGTTGGGGCTTAAGAATGAAACACCATTCAGTTCAAAAGCTCCTCCGTGTTATAATCATGGTCTAAGAGATTTTGGTCAATATTTGTGAATGTGAACAGCTCTTAGGCAAAGTCATGTGTAGCAGTGTCTTTGTGAAGTTGTTTGTCAGAAACGCCAGGAGCTGCTCGATAGAGATTGAATTGGAAAAGACAGAAGAGAAGGAAGGCATTCATAAGCATTTCTGGTTTAAAACTGACAAAACCCTCTATTGAAAAAAAGCTCACATGGATATAAATTCCCAAACTAAACTAGCACGCAGTCTTCTCTTCATTGTCTGTGGAGCAACTCTAGATATCACACCTGAAAATGCTGTAAGTTGGAGTTTTGGCTCTACAATTCCTGGCTTTTGAAAATGATTTCTCAATGTCCAAAGATTTGTTTGAACTGAATTATTACAAAAGAAAGCAGCGCATTTTCACATTCTCACAAAATACAGTTGTAGCGAAAAGGTTATGAGGCAGAAAGCTCTGTTGGCATTGTTCTCATTCGGCAGGACAAAGTTATAAAAATTGTATGATGCACCACAGTTAATTAGCTATCTTCCTCTAGTTTCAAAATGAGCCTATACTATTAGCTGCAGCAAATACTGAAGCATAACATACAGTAATGGGCATTACCCTTTTAATATGTTGCACAAGAAAGACAATTGCATTTAATAGATTGATTAATTTTCACTTAACAGAGATGGGATGCTCTTCTTTGTAGGAGCCTCAATTCATGCATCCTTTTACGTGTAATATTTCACATAAAGCAGCTGGAAATTGTTGGCTGACACTGAATTATTCTAACTCAAGGTGAAGGAATGTGACAGAAAGCATCATTCGCTGAACTTGGTTGATGCAATCTGCGTTCAGATGTGGTTGAGAGCAGCCACTGGCTTCAATGTCAAATGACTCTCCACCGGTGCACAGACTGTTGTTTGCAAGGAGCGTCATACGGGACTGTATCTATAATTGCTTTGTGTATTGATGTCAAGAGAAGAAGAAACCGTAGATAGCAGAAATGTTGCTGTTGGCCCATGTAGGAGATTGAAACACAGTGTTTGCAGCATCACCACATAACTGTAATTTCATGCTTATCACGACAAGCCGTTCAAAGAGAAAAGAGAGTAAGGGGATTTATTGTGTTTCTCACCACATGCAGCTGTGATTCCAACTGTATACAGACTTAAAAATCAGCACTGAGCTTGTTGCTCTTCATCCAAACCAAGAATTTGTCACTGAGCGAGCGTGTAATGACATTACATTTCTGTGTTGAAAGCTTGTAATTGCTGTGAAATGATCTTATTAAATGAAGCCACTGGAAACTGGAAACACAAATAACCCCGGCGTTCTGGGTGGCTGTTCCTCAGGTCAAGACAGGTCAATTCAGAAGAACAGGAATGTGATCGCAGCGTCCTCTCGCAGAGGAAGAGGGGGATTAGCAACTCATCACTTTCTGTGTTCTTGCGACCTCGTCTCATAAGGAGAGGAGCAAACTGTCAGCTGAAGGCGAAGTGCAGTCTTCCTTAAAGTCCATTTGCATTTATGTCCTAATGATATAATGACACTCTGAGGATGTTAGCAAAATTATTAGCGAGGGAGAGACATCGGGTGAGTCGTTGGATTTCCATTTGAATGTTGGATTTCCATTTCAATGTTAAGAAGGCGGAAATCCTTTTAACCTCCATCTTTGATAAGATCAGTTTTTTTTAACAACCACTGTGTCATCTGTATATACAGCATGAGTCAAAGGTTTGGACACACTTTCCCATTCTCTTAAATGAAAAAGTATGTCCAAAGTTTTAATTGGTACTGTACTTATAAAAACGTTGCAAACTTCTCTTGAATTATCTCTAAGTACTAATTATCTAACTAACTATCCATTAACAATAGTCTTCTACATGGTCTTATGTACATTATATGGTCAAAAGTATTAAGACACCTTAACATTATCCCACAATGGGAATGTTAAGCATCTTACTCCAAAACCATGTGCATTATTATGTTGCTGTAACAGCACACCACAAGAGATTTGCTTCCATTCGCCCACATGAGCATTAGTGAGGACGAGCGCTGATGTCTGGTGATAAAAGGGGGATTTGTAGATGTGTGTTAAGTGGTAGCTTTGGAGCCTACGCACAAAGCTGCTGTAGCTGATGTACACCTACTTAAAAAAATGCTTGGATGTATTAAGAGAGCTCTATACGTATGGCGGTGCCACTCATCCTTGCTTCCAGTTTTTACCAGAGCCACATAAAAAAAAAAGTTCTCCACTGACCATCATTACACTCTGAATTTAAAAAAAAAAGGAAACATGTAAACACAGTTACTGGGGAAAAGATCATTTAAGCATGATCCAGCTTGATTATGTAGTCAGGGTGGTGCTATCAATGGGTGAAATTAGTTCCTGATATTAGTTCCTCTGGTCCCAAAGTACCTTAAACCTTTAAACTGTATCTACTACAGGAATTAATCCCAAACAACAGGTGTGTCAACATATTTTTGTCTATATTTATTTTCCTTCTTTCATCTCACATTTCATGTCTGATTGGATTTACTGCTCAAGTGAGTAAATAATTCAGAAAAAGGTCTGCAGTATGAAAACAGTCAAGATTTTTACCTTTATGTCACCAACAATTTTGTCACACAATATGACTCCTTTTTTATCATACCTCATTTTAGAAAATACATATTGGTATATTTTGAAGTCTGTCCATGGTTTCTGGCATTTCTGAATGGAATCTACTCTATGCAGTCTTTACTAACAAGATCACGTCTGGTTCACATGAATCAGTTATTCTACCAGCTGGGCAGTAATGCAGGTAGACATGATGGTTAGCCTGCAGCCACAAAAGCAGTAAATGCATTTTCTGCTCGGCTTTGTGGCGCCCGATTGAATAAGCTCCACTGGGCTAAATCTCACAAACACACACCTGCATCGCTAGTCATGTAGAAACCCATTCCCATCTAATAAGCCTTATTAGATCAAATGCCTTTGTGGCTTCAGAAAAATAGCTCCAGAAATATATAAAGTAGCCTCATAACACAAAACTCCACAGTGTGTCAGTGTGTATTTAAAAGTGTCTGTGCACCAGTGTCACCAAGATAGTTTCTTGCATAAATATGTTTTTTATAAGAGTTATATTTACCCTTTAAAGGACCATATTGGGCTTATAAGGCGCGGGAAGATTAGATAGACTTTTATTGGCCCCCATTGGAAAATGATATGGCTGTAGCAGCAAAAATGTAATATGATTCAGTGGAAGAAATAGAAAACCAACACTTAAAACATGCAGTAGAATATAAATTATGGCATTACGAACAGGAGAAACAACAGGAATACTAATATAGTGAAGCAATCAAAGCACAATAGAACACATTTTGTTTTTAATGACATTTCTCAATTTATATGCACAAAATTAAGTTAATGGACAGTAAATAGAAGAACATTACACCAAAGTGTTGTCAAGTATAAAAAATTACATGAATTCAGCATTATTATTCAGTGATATGTGCAGAGTGCAAATATATTAATATATAAATATAAAATTTGAGAACAGTAATGTGAATTTCCAGCGATATGAATGGTCTGCAAATATCATTAATCAGAAGTTGTTTTTTTTGTATGTGTGAAAACCATTGCTGCGAAAAAGCAATTAATGCGATTCTGACTATGAGCTAGTAGTTGAGGTTTTGTCTGTGTTTGTGTGTGTGTGTGTGTTTGTGTGTGTGTGTGTGTGTACGAGCCGGGTGTTTTGCCGTGAAGGTGAGAGCTTGAGAGAGCATGTGAAATGTGAAATGCTGTGGTCAAGCATGAAAATGTTTCACAGGTATCCTGCTGTAAATTTTTACCACTCTTTCTTGTCCTCTTTTTTTTCCCCCCGGCCAGTGTTTGACATTTTAACTGCAGCAGGTGCACAATTCGAAGTCTCCCAACAGAGCAGATAATTCGCTCTCTCTACATGTGTCATGGATCCTCTAACACCTTCTGACTTAAACAAGCTTTTTTCTGATGTTTAGGATGGCTAAACACTTGTTTCTTTACGCTTGCTGTCCTGTGGAATCACAATCAAATAATCTGCAGAATAGACCAGAACATAAAGTGAAAGATATGTAGCTTCCTGCATAACTTGGGGCATCACTCACTCTGTAATGTCAAGTGTTGCACTTGCTGATGCGAGCCGGACAAAGATGGATTTCTTGTGAGTGTCCAAAGCCAGAAGAAAGAGTGCAGCCGCAACGCTCTGTGCAGCATCAGCTGTAATGCATCCTGTCACTGATGTTCTGTTATATGTTCCGCTCTAAATTGGATGTGAACTAGTCACTTCAGATTATAGTTGTACATCGCTGTGTGAAAAGGGAAGCAATCACCTCGTGGCAGCAGTATTAAAATCTCCTTGTAAAATTGTCAAGCCCTCATCTCCCCAAACTGAGAAACGGCTGCTCTCTGGAGTTTTAAATAATAATTCAGCCGTCTGCTTTTCCGCTCAAACACAAGCTTTCAGGGTTCTTTTCAACTCATTAAAGCACACACTGGTCAGCGTTCAATGCAGCTTGCAGAGATTAATAAACTTTCTGCATCCATAACGTTTTTACCATATTATACTCTGCATTTAGCTACATATTCTGTCTTTAATACTACAACTCTGTTCATTGTTCAGAATATGTTTTATAGCAACAGTTTGAAATATTTATATTAATAATTAAGGTACAAAATATTAGTTGAATTAAATGTATTTTTATCCCAGCAAACATTTTGTTACAGAATGAAGAATGACATTTTTCTAAAAGCAAGCATCTCTATTTATAGCACATGATGGAAGTACTCAGATCATTTAAGTGAAAGCAGTAATACTATAATATACAAGCAAAAATGTACAGTAAGTATTCTTATTAAACTGTACATAAATAATAACAAAAATAAAATAGCTATTATACTGAATGACTCCTTGAGTGTTATATTATTGAATATATCATATTATTTGATTATTATTGATACATTAATATATAAGCAGCATTTTAATGTTGTAGCTGGTCATGATGGGCCTAATTTTGACTAAATATATTGTTTAATGTTTAACAATGCATCATATTTTAGACGTTACATGATTATTATGTAAAATCTTAATCTGCAAACTAATCAGTAATTATAGCTGTAAAATAAATGTAGCACAGTAAAAAATACAATATTTCAATATGAAATTTAAAGTGTCATAATGAGTAATATAATAATAATGTAAATATGTGCTGCACATCAATATGTATATTATATATTTGATATGGAAACTGAATCTATGTGAGACTTGTCATTGGGTAAATGTGTCAAATTAGTGAACGTATTACATGCTAAAGGAAGAATAATCACTTCATTATTTCATCTGTCACACCTTTCAGATTTCTGATTTGTGTGCAGCACCATTAGCCTTCTTCATAATGTGGTGTGATGAACATGAAAATGTAAAATCACGGCAGCGTGAGCTTTAAGCCTCCTGTAAAACCAGGAGCGGAGCCGCATTGTCGGAACAAGAGGGGTTTTGCATATTAAGGTCGTAACACACTGCTTTGTGTGACGCCATAAATCTTCTTTGCTGTAAGAGAGGGGACCCGGTGTGGCTTAAGAGCATCCTGATCAGTCTGGGGAGAGCTTCATAGTACCGTGGTCATTGGGATTACTCCCTATTGTTACGCTAGCGAGGAGGCAGCTCTAAATTATTCAGCAGTACAAGTGAGATTAATTGATTATTGAGCTCTAAATCAATGATAATCAGTAGTTCTGTGTGTAATTCTGGATCTTAGGTCTTTGTCTTGATCCCTGTCCCTTGAGAAATCTCTTAAGATTGTCCTCATCTGTTTTGCTAATCCTTGGTTTTTACTCCCTTGGTCTTGGGCAGGCATCCCATTAACATGTTAAACAGGCAGCGGAGCGTTCAATTTTTGACACTTATCTCAGACTGTTTTGTACTCGCTCTATTATTGTGTGATTTACTTTTTTTGTTTTTTTTGAGTCACTTTTACCAAACCTATTCAGACTCCTGTTCCTGAAAGTTCAACATTTGTTACTCTGCTTCTTCTGCCAAATAAATCTTCATAAACAGTTTATTGGTGTTGTTGCTATGGCCGCTGAGTAAAACAGGGCACACTGAAAAATACTGTCAGGCTGAAGGCCTTCATTGTTTCAGGGCAAACACTATGAGGTGTTATGCAGTCAAGCTTATTTCAGGTGTTGCTGGCTCAAATTGTTGAAGATAAACCACCAACCTGCATGAGGCTTTAATTTCCAAGACACTATACTCACGTTGAATAATACATAAATCATACTGCTCTCCTTTAGCAAAACAAATGCTGTTTACTCCTGTGAAGGGACTTAAGGTTTTCATTGTCGTCATGGAGACTGATGGGATTCTTTTACCCTGTGCTGTGTATTAACGATTTGATAAGTGGAGCTAATAGGCTTCTAAACCATGAAGTCCAGGTTTGTTTTTTATCAAGATCTTGTTCTCTGAACTGTAGCTTGATTGAAGAGAAACATTTTCATTTTTGCTTTGGTAAATAGCATTGATGTATAGCTGTTGAAGTATAAATTAGAGCTGCATATAATCATTGCTTATTGCTTTATTCATTAAAAAAAAAAAAATCTTTAGTCAAGAAATTGTGAAACAGTCTTCAAATTGTCTGGAATTACTGCTCAAAACCCAAAGTTATTTTATTCAAATGAAATAAAGCAGAAGAAAACAGAAAAAACTGACATTAAAAAAGATGGAACCAGTGACATTTGACATTTTTAGCCATGTTAGCAGAATGTTACAGAATACAATTAAGTAAAAGTCATCTTACAGATTTTTTATTTTCTATCGTCTTCATTATTTCACATTATGTCTTTATTATTTCATATCAATATGTAATAAAGTAATAAGTAACATTACAAGTTACATTATTAATATTATTATATAAAAAATTTAACAGGTAATTGTTTGAGAATACATTTTTTAAAGTAACCCTCCCAATCCGGCTTATAGTCTTTTAAATATTATAGAACAGTTTGAAAGAAATATGGTCATATTGTGAATGAAGGATCTATTTTTCAGTTTTGTGTGTTATATTATTCATTCAGTTCTTAGCTTTTGCTTAGATAGGGCAAACACAAATGTAATCATTTGAGGCTTCAATTCAGTTTATGATGCTTTTTAAAGTACTTTATTATAAAAGAAAAAAATACTACAGAACTGGAGGGATATTTTTCAATGCAAAACAAAAAATAAAAATAGAAAAAAATAAGCAGAAAAATGAATGTTATTATTGAGCTTTGCAATCAAAAAAGGGTGACTTTGCATTCAGTTTTGGTATGGTGTAGAAGAAAAGGGTTTGTTATTGTTGTTGTTGTTGTTGCTTTTCTCTCAGAGTTCATGAAAATTCAAACCTACCATTCAATCCATCTGTGTTTACTAAAAATTGCATTGCGGTGGTTGACAGGTGACAGGTGGGTTGTGGGGAGGTTGCTGGTTGACAGGTGGCCTGTTTCCATGACATCACAGCACATACTCATTACCAGCTCATGAATGCATACATAATATTTGGTACATACAGGCGTTGTTTGGCTGCCGTGACTCTGACATTTGCTCCAGTTATGATTGGTTACAAAATGTTAATGTAGGAGTCAGTGTTACCCACTTCTTATATTATGGAGGTTTCCTCTTTCACACAATAGCTCAAAACCTGCAACAAATTCAGATCTTTAGCCATGCTAGTTAGGGCTCAGTGTAGTTGAAAGATTTAAGATACCAGTACAAATACCAGTTTCCTTGAAGTGATACAGACACCAAAAGAGTACTTAATTTGATACCCATCGTGTGAATGGAAGCATTCCATTGTGTAAAATACCACCATTCCTCCACATCCAAATGATTTTACACATACTTTTTGTGTTTTAAATTATTGAAATATTTTTTTGAATAACTGTACAAAACTGTGCTATGAAGTGTTATCACAACAGACTGTATGGGTTGTAGCAGCTGCAGTGGTGAGCGTGTCACATGTCACGTTAAATGAAAGAAGATTTGCAGTGATGGGTGCGAGAAAAAAACCATAGCCTACAAATAGTAATTCTTTCAAGATCTGGACACCTGATCGAATGCATGTATTGTTTGACTTCAATAGTCTACTACTTGGTACTGATAGAGTGCCATGAATTTGGTCCAGACATTCATGTTCTCCTCAGGTTGAATTATAAAAATGTTTGCACCTGATGTAACACCATCATCAGGTAAAAATGTAAATGTGCCCAATTCTTTTATTTAGTAAATGTTATCATGCTTATACGCTCAACTAAGATGGTAAACATGCTCAATATTACACCTGCTAAGCATCAGTATGTTACAATTGTAATTGTGGTCATGTTAGCATGCTGACGTTAGCATTTAGCTCAAAGCTCCGCTGTGCCTAAACACAGCATCACAGAGCTGCTAGCGTAGTATAGCTGCAGACTCTTAGCCTGGTTACTTTACATTTTTAGTGTGTAGGTGGTTCCCCTGAAAGAACAGATGTTTCAGAGGCATTTCCCTCCCAGACAATAAGAATATTTAGGGCTGACACTAAATACTGAAATTATACTGGCACAGAACATGAGCTATTGATAACTAAAAATACTAAAATCA